>NC_022030.1:50781379-50782962 GCF_000317375.1 Microtus ochrogaster | reverse complement strand
TAGACCAGGCTGGTCTCGAACTCACAGAGATCCACCTGCCTCTGCCTCCCAAGTGCTGGGATTAAAGGCGTGCGCCACCACCGCCCGGCTTTAAAATTCTTGAACATCGCAAAAGAAAAGCAAAAGGCAAATTTTCAAGAATGTAAACTGAAAACAAGGATGAAAAATTACTAACCATGCAGAACTGCTAAAGTAAACTGACAGGATCAAGCGCTGACAAAGATTTGTAGGAAATGGAAGCAAATTAGTACAGCCATATAGGAAGTTAGGCATTTTTATAAAGTTATTTAAATATATCCTATAATATGCCCCAGCAATCTCACTTCTAAATATTTATCCCAGAAAAATAAAATTTATTCATGCAAAGTTTGAATATGTATATTTATAAGCTTTATTCACAATCTCAAAAAGCTGTAATACAATAATCATCTTTCATTAAGTGCACAGGTAATCGATGAGCAAATGGTGATACTCTTGGCACAACAGAGCAAAAGGAACAAACTACTATTACTTTCAACTTGAGTCAGTAGAAATAATTATGCTTAAAGAAGCCAGTCACCAAAGGTAATAAACTCTGACTCCAGTACAAGAACATTGTTGAAAATACAAAACTATAGTGAAAAGAGAACTGACTTGTAGTGGTATATTTTTATTTTAATAAATAAAGCTTGCCTGAAGATCAGAGTGCAAATCTAAGCCATTAGAGGCCAGGGAGTGATGGCACACACCTTGAATCCCAGGAGGCCGACTGAATTCAAGTCTACCCTGGGCTACACAAGTTGGATCCAGAAACAGATCCAGGTGGTAGGTGCTCACACCCTTAATCCAAGTGTCATACACCATTAATCCTAGCACTAGGGAGGTGGAGACAGGAGTGATATGGCTGGGCAAAGAGAGGATATACAGTATGGAGTGTGGAGTACGAGGTTTGGTGGAGACACAAGTGCAGTCTAGGCAGTCTAAGAATCATTACTTCAGTCTGAGCACCGAGAGGTAGAAAGGACTCTTTTGTGGTTTGTTTACTGGATGTTTCTCTGATGTTCAGCATTAACCCTTATATCTATCTGTCTCTGGATTTTTCGTATTTGTGCTACACGGATCAGTAGTTGCTACAGATGAGAGGCCAAGGAAGGCATAACTATGAAGGGGGTGTCACAGAGTTTTCGGGAGTAAAAAGAACCATTCCACATTGAAGGTACTAGTGGTTGCATCAATATGTATATATGCTAAAAATCAAAGAAATCTGCATGGAAATAAAGGCCAATTTTTACATCATCATTAAAAATTGGCAAGAAAATTCTCAAGTTGGACCTGTTTATCATAAACTACAATTCCACAAACATATTTTTATGGAAAAAAAATTTCTGCCTCCTCCCAGCCTCCCATTTCCCTCCCTCTCCTCCCGCCCCTTTCCCCCTCCCTCTCCAGTCCAAAGAGCAGTCAGGGTTCCCTGCCCTATGGAAAGTCCAAGGTCCTCCCCCCTCCATCCAGGTCTAGGAAGGTGAACATCCAAACTGGCTAGGCTCCCACAAAGCCAGAACATGAAGTAGGATCAAAACCCCGTGCCATTGTCCTTGGCTTCT
>NC_022030.1:50772956-50778911 GCF_000317375.1 Microtus ochrogaster | reverse complement strand
TCCGTTTAATTTGATGTTAGCTGTCGGCTTGCTGTAAATAGCTTTAATTATATTTAGGTATGACCCTTGTATCCCTAATCTCTCCAAGACTTTTATCATAAAGGGATGTTAAAGTTTGTCAAATGCTTTTTCAGCATCTAATGAAACGATCATATGGTTTTTTTTCTTTCAGTTTATTTATATGATGGATTGCATTGATAGATTTTCGTATGTTGAACCAGCCCTGCATCTAAACATTGTTAAAATAACTTAAATGTGCTGGGATTGTTCAATAATGTCAATATAGTAAACTAATATAATAAAAAAACAAATTGAGTGCTATTTATTTCTGTGAATACAACTTTTTTACACCTTAAAAATGTCAACTTTAGCTAAGATTAATGTAGAAAGATATAAATACTTATATATACATATGTATTAGATATAAGATATACACATATATGCTTGGCATTAAATTATACTGGAAAATAAAAACTTGTAATTAAAATGATCCATGAATTATGTGGAATACATGCTAACTATACCAAGAACATTGAAAAATAAAATAGAGGCATAACTCTGGGCATCTTGTCCTTCCAGAAATCTGTGGTATTTAAATCTTCACCAAGAAACCCAAATAACCAAAACCATCATTTTCAGACAACTCTAGGCAGGGTCTCTGACCAAGTCACTTAACTGGTCTGATTTGCAGCCCCTTTCTTACACCGAGTTGACTGTGACTGATCACACCTGTGACTTCACATGCCTTACTAATCAGATTTCCCCTTACCAGATAGGAGTTTTTTGTATTATTTAAAGGGGGTTGCCTAGAATTTTGGAATAACAGACAGTAGGTGCCTACTGAAAACTTTTCTGATTCTAAACCCTAGGACATATTGATCATTTCATCTGATGACATCAATGTAATAAATAAGAAGTCTAATATTTACATGACCTATAAAAACATTTGTTTCTACCTAGCACACTTAAAATGTGTCTTGTACCACATACAACCATATGTGGTAGGTATTGTAAATATAGATTCCTCATTCTATTTCCCAGTCACCCATATCTGAAAAATCACACAGAAACTATATTAATTACAACACTGTTTTGTCAATAGCTTAGGCACATTTCTAGCTAGAGTTAATCTTGAATCACTCAATTTCTATTAATCTGTGTATCGCCATGAGGCTGTGGTTTATCAGGTAAGGTTCTGGTGTCTTTCTCCTTTGGCAGCTATATGGCATTTCCCTGTCTCTGCCTTCTCTCTATCTCTGTTCAGATTTCCTGCCTGGCTTTACTCTGCTAAGCCATTGGTCAAAACAGCTTTATTCATCAAACAATAAAAATAACTCATACAGAAGGACATCCCACATCAGGTAGGGTCCTTGTTACATTACACATTTCTACAAATACGTAGATCTTATTTTTCCAAGGAATGCTATTAAACATACAGTTGTATACCGTGTTTTTACATTATGAAAAATGTCAGTACTTAAGATTACAGGTACTGTTATCCTTCCCTCTAAGGAACAGAAATGTTAACATTAGTTTCCATGTGGAGTTAATACACAATAATGCCAAACTCTAATCACCTGCATCTTCAACATAAATTTGGTGAATAGATGTTGCTATTGTTCACTTACCTTCTTCAAATTTCTTATTTCAAACCAAACAGCTATCTCTTAGCCTTGACTAAGAGAATAAAATGTACATTATGTAGGTATTTTAAGCCTTTCAAAACTCCATGAGTGAGCTTCCTGAACATCTATCATAAAACTCACTGATTATTAACTAGGTCACAATATTATTCTAATTATTAATTAACTGTTAAGAATAAAGATAGAAATCAAAGACACCACAATAACTTTTGTTTAAAAAAAAACTATTAACTACAGAAATTTTCTTCCTCTAGATTGAAGCTAGAAGTAATTTTATTTTTAGAGAATTTACACAGCTAGTGATACAGCTTAAAGGACTTCAAAGACCACACAAACTCTGAATTTCAAATCAAATATTCCAAACCCCAGTTGTCTGAAAATTTCCAAAAAAATAAAGTCACAGCTATGGCCATACCACCCTGAACGCACCCGGTCTCATCTGATCTTGGAAGCTAAACAGGGTCGGGCCTGGTTAGTACTTGGATGGGAGAAATAAAGTAATAATATCAGATATCAAGTATGGTTCAAAAGAATATACCAAAACCCCTCCTTTAACTGACAGACTTATGATGGCTTCCATCAGGCAAAGCTAGATGTTACAACACTATAATGGAATACAAGATGCATTCAATCACTTTATAATCCCTACAGAGGAAAAAAAAGAAGTCTAATATTAGGATCAATTTGAGATTAAAAATAGATACAGAAAGGTTTTGGGTAGAACAGCTTAATAATTTCACACATTAAGATAATTTGTTGTATGTTAGGGCAAAGAGAAAACCATGTAAACTTGGTAATTCTTTAGGAGCATTTTTTAAAAATTAATTATGTGCATGGGGCAGTCAGAGAATAACTTGCCGAAGCTAGTTCTCCTTCCACCCTACGGGTCTCAGGGACTACATTTAGGCTGTCAGGCTTGGCAGCTGTATACCTTTACTGGAAAAGCTGGCCCGTCCGTCTAAAAAGCCTTTTTAATTTTTCATTTCTTCACTTTTTGTTTTGCTTGTATGTATGTTTGTGCATCACATGCGTGTAGTGTATGCAGAAGCCAGAAGATAGGTGTGAGATGCCTTGGGATTGGAGTTACAGTTTTGAGCAACCATATGCGTGCTCTTAATGCTGAGCCAATCTCTCTAACCCTCTAAAAAGCATTCTTATTTTCAAATATTCTTTCAACTCTGGGGATACAAGTCAGTGGTAGAGCATTTGCCTAGCATGTATGAGAGAGACTTCAATCCCCAGTACTGCAAATACTTTTTAAACCTGTGCTAACCCACATTAGAGAACCCCAAGTTCGAAGTACATAACAGTACCATGAAAAAGCAGGAAGCTCTAGGGTGGGGTGGTGGTTAAAAAAAATACACAAGGCCTGTAAGATGGTTCCAGTGGATAAAGACACATAATGCCAAGGTGATGTGAGTTCAATCCCAGGGACCAATATGATGAAAGGAAGAGAACTGATTCAAAGAAGTTGTTCTGACTTCCATATGCATGCCTACACATACCTACACACAAACACACACACATGCGCGCAAAAACTTATTTTCAAAAGGATGCAGAGAAAAAAATCTCCCCCAGAGGGACACCACTAAAATTTAATATTTTTAAAGCAATCATTTCCAATAGCTAAGGTGTCAAGAGAGAATTTAAAAGCTATCACACCACAAGTACTCAATTAAACTATGAACACTGTAACTGTCGGGTAATAATCTGGTTCCTAGAAGATACATTCAAATCTTAGAACAAAAATAACTGAAAAGCTGAGGGAGGAAATGCCCCAAATCATATGATGCACTTACATGGTTATTTAGTAATAATCTGAGTGGCTAGAGATGTAAGCCCAATCACATAAGGACTTTGTGGCTATAAAAACATGGTTGTTTCCACTTTGCCGATTCCTTTCAACAGACCACTGAATGAAAACCACATACATAGAGCGATAGTCAGAAATGAACAAAAGGTTTTTTAACACATCTACTATTATTTATTCATTCAAAAGGTCACTCATTCACATACCTATTATTGAAAGACCACCACCACAAACTGCAACAGAAATGAGAGAAAGGCTGTGCTTGCAGTTTACTTAAGTTATGCAATAGCTCATGGGTACTACAGAGGAAATGTTAAGTATCATTCTAAACCTGGCTCTCTGACAGCTCTTTTCCGAATCCTCCAAAGCAATAGCTATTCACCTTCTTAGACGTCTCACATCTTACAGTTACTCTATACTCAATTCTCTAATAATCCCTTTCCCTACCCTAGCTCCAATCACCACTTTAAGGTTTCCTTTTTGTGTTCAGGTTACTATCATCATGCAATTAATCAAAAGATTTTACTCCCCAGGAGGCAGCCTTTTTTTTTCTCTCTGACTCCTATTATCGCCTTAAGCAATTTCTGTATCAAACAAAATAGGTTCTCAAGTTCCTCCCAAAAACTTAAGTTAGAGAAAAGTATTAAGAATTTAAGGTAAATGTCAATGAAAAAGCACTGAAATAGGGTTGACACTAAGCATTTACTACTGTCAGTTCCATCTGAAGTCAACCTCTTTTAAAAATTTAATAAATGGCTCCTTCCAGGAATACTTAAGACCCAATGTTCTTACAGTACTTTTCAGAGTCCAATCCACATACTCATCACTACAGATGTCTCTGAAGACCTTTCCTACTCCAGTCACCTATGCATTGAGCAAAAATGCCTACCTGATTTCTTTCACATAGAGTATTTCCCTACTGCAAACTTAGAATCTGAACTAAAACTAATGAAAATGAGATAATGAATCTAGAGATCAGCTAGTGAAAATCTTTCCCCTACTGTTCCTACCAGTGGTCCTCTTAAGAGTTGCTTCCACTGTATTTTAATCACAAATGCAATTAAAACTTCTATCCACATTGCTTTGTATTTGCCTAAAAATGAGGAAGACTCAAAACATTTTAATATAAAAGTTAAGTCTTCTCAACGAACTGATCAACAAAACAGTTCAAAGCTTAAAAGTGACCAACTTAATTTCTACTAGTACTCTTACATAAAAATACCCTAAATCATCTATAGACAACATTTAATTCAGTACTTCTCTGGTGTAGGAGGTTCTTCTGTTTGTGTGTTGCTTTCATTGGCTGAATAAAGAGACTGCCTTGGCCTTTTGATAGCGCAGCCCTTAGATGGGCAGAGCAGACAGAACAGAATGCTGGGAAGAAGCGAAGTGTGGCAGAAGCCATGATTCCACTTCCCAAGACTGATGCTGGTTAGACTCATGCCGGTAAGCCATGACCTCGTGGTGACATACAAATTATTAGAAATGGGTTAGATCTAGATGTGAGAATTAACCAATAAGAGGCTAGAACTAATGGGCCAGGCAGTAATTTAATTAATACAATTTCTGTGTAATTATTTTGGGGCTAAGCTAGCCGGTTGGCGGGGACCCAGCTCACTCCTTTTTACTACAGAGTGGCACTCCAATGTGGTCTACTAACTCCACGTAAAACCTGAAAGGGCTTTAGAAGGAATTCTACACACAAATATAGAGTTTAACACCCTTTTTGGTGTGTGCTGGCGGGGTGCCGCAGAGAAATTTTCCCGACTCAACAATAGCTGCAGAAAAAAAGCTGCGTCATTTTAAAATGCAGCTTCCTGGGCCCTGCCGCTGGTGCAAACTCCAGCAATGGAGCATTTGCAGGCACTGATGTTTGTGTGCCCACTCAGGGTCAGGAACAAAGTACTCTGAGACCATGCCAATGGCTCAGTGTTCCCCACCTGGGCAGGAGGCGGGATCGGGTCTACTAGGTGTGCACAGGCGGGAGAGCATGGAAGATTCCTGCCGCCATACACAGAGAAGTTTCCAGGTTGCGCAGTGCTCTGCGTGGCAGATTTGGCTGTAACTCAGAAAGAAAGAGTTTATGTGCTGCACACTCAGTCTCAGAGTTAAAGTGCTGAGTGCGGCTCCTACCTGGAGGCCCCAGAGCTAGCACATATGGTACGCCCACCATTTTGAAATTGGAGAGTTGTGGAGCCAACATCCAGAGCAGCTGCAACCAAGCTGCTTAACATTTTAAAAGCTCTTCAAGACAGTAGAGAATTAAAGACAATGCAATAGGACAGATTCAGACATAAAAGACCTCTAAATGGGTCACAGTGTTATAGATATACATAGGCTTGGGAAAGAGAAGAAAAAGAGTATTAAAAAGCCATAAAATAAAGTTAATGCTTTATTATTATTATTATTTTTTTTTTGGTTTTTCGAGACAGGGTTTCTCTGTGGTTTTGGAGCCTGTCCTGGCACTAGCTCTTGTAGACCAGGCTGGCCTCGAACTCACAG
>NC_022030.1:50748791-50772856 GCF_000317375.1 Microtus ochrogaster | reverse complement strand
GTTAATGCTTTAAAAAAAGGGTAAAGTCTTTAAAGAGACAGAATAAAGTAATAGAGTAAAAATAAGCCACGTAAAAATGGAAAATTCATAGAGAGTCTGAATTATATGTATTATTGTGTTTTCTTTTAATCTTTTTGACTGCGAAGGAGCTAAATACAGAGAGACTTTCATTGTGTGGTCTGCTAAGCCAATCCAACATGTATATTATAAAACTATCTTGACTTCAGAATTTGGGTCTAAGGATATGATGCTTTAGAAAAGAGGTTCTTCTTTTGTTTTTACAGAAGATGAGACCCTGTGGATTGCTTCTAGATCAATATGGCCCTCCTGAAAGGTTGCTGTGAACACCCTCAAAAAACTTACTTTGCTCAGCTGCCAACTAAGATGAACCTAGCACATAGGATACACTATGAAAGACCTGATTAACAGCACCCCCATACAGCAGGAAGAAGTTTGGAGAGAAATAACTACACCCAAATTCCCAAATATTGTTTACAAATGCTCTTTTTAAAAATACATTTAAAAGGGGATATAATATAGATATGAATAATTTACAATGGTATAAATTCTGCTTTATTGACATAAATTTAAGGTCAATTTTGTTATATGTATATGCATTTCTGATCTTGATTAAGGTATTGTGTAGCTCATTTAAAAATGACTAGGAAATATAGGTTGTTAATGCATAATCATCAATAATAATCAAGCTTGTAGTCATGTCAGATTTTCTAGATATATAGAGGTATTTCCATTAGATAGGCACTCTTCATATCTTTCAAAGACTACAGAATATGGCATTTAATGTTTTTTTTAAATATTTATTTATTTATTATATACAATATTCTGTCTGTGTGTATGCCTGCAGGCTGGAAGAGGGCACTAGACCTCTTTACAGATGGTTGTGAGCCGCCATGTGGTTGCTGGGAATTGAACTCAGGACCTTTGGAAGAGCAGGCAATGTTTTTAACCTCTGAGCCATCTCTTCATCCCCGGCATTTAATGTTTTAATAACTTAGGGTTTTTCATGACAATGAAGCACATCTGCTCCTGGCAGCACCAATCTACTTCAAGAGGAAGATGGACATCGAAGAGGCTCCTTATGGAACTTGTTAACCATTTGGGCAAGAAACTGCTCTTTCCTGGACTGCTTCACTGGACGCAAAGAACCCACAGAGAGAGGACTGCTGAAATTGCTTAAATCTCAGACAATCCTTCGGGGTTCCTGATTCATGAAAGAATCAGCAAGACATTCTGCAGGATACAGAAGAAAGTGACTAAAAACTGTCTTTGAAATATCCTGGATACTATAGGCCTGTAGGCTGAAGATGGATGCCCCAACAATACAAAAGAACTTTCGGTGGTGGCACATGCCTTTAATCCCAGCACTTGGGAGGCAGAGGCAGGCGGATCTCTGTGAGTTCGAGACCAGCCTGGTCTACAAGAGCTAGTTCCAGGATAGGCTCCAAAGCTACAGAGAAACCCTGTCTCGAAAAAGAAAAAAAAAAAGAACTTTGGGTGACTGTCCAAGCAGTGAGATGTCTCTGGCATTTCTAGAGTATTGGAAGTTGCTTACTTCTTGTTTACTTAGGTAACATTGTTTACTTAGGATATATCCTTCTGGTGTCTGATGGAGTTGAAGAATGGATAGTTATAGTTTTCCTTTGTTATGATAAAAGATAAAATAGATATAAATATTGTAAGTGTAATTTTTGTTTGATAACTGTTTTGTTATATGTAATTTTACTATGTTAAACAGAAAAAGGGGAAATGGTGTAGGAGGTTCTTCTGTTTGTGTGTTGCTTTCATTGGTTGAATAAAGAGACTGCCTTGGCCTTGGCCTACTTCTTACTATACTTCTCCTATCCTAAAAAAATATAAGAAAAATCACGATATTGAGAAATTAGTTTACATAAATACAATACTCTACCACACAGAATAACAAATTTTAAAAAATGGAAATAAACTATTTGTCCTACAAGTAAGACTTTGCATTTACAAAGCAATTCAAAAAAGAAAGCCACCTAAAATTTTAAACTATGCCCTCTTCATGGTACCAATTTTCCTATCTGTAAGCTAGAGCATCATGAAGTTCAGATTTACGACCCACCAATTCAAGTATGTGAATCTAGAACCTCTAATGCACACAAAGGCAGTGAGCTTTGCTTGTCAGACTACAACTGCCTGAACCAGGGCTTGGAACACACGAAGTCCTTAATGAGCAGTTCTCTGAATGATGAAAAATGAGCAGGATGAATCTCTTCTTATTCTCCCTTATTCCCATTCAATCAAAGTAAAATAGTATTCAAAGAACAAGATGCTTGGACAAAGACTTTGAAACCCTACTAGATTATGTGCTCTATTAGCAGTAAAAATCTCCTACATTTTAAAAGTTAACAACTTTTTCTTCAGCTATACCCAATCCAAATCATAAAATATTACATTATTTAATTAATACTATAGGGTATCAATAAAAGTATTAGTACCAATAAAAAAAATCAAACCTAAGAAACATTGAATATTAAAAACAGACAATAATAAAGTCACATCAAAATAGTTTCTTCTTGGACTTACTGGAAAAAATTTTATTCTAAACACATGGTTTAGATATGAGTAGTAAGCATCACAAATTATGTTTCCAAGCCTTAATAACCTAAATGTGCCAAATATGGTGGCTCATATCTACTGTCCTAATATGGGAGGCTTAGGATAGCCAGTCTGAGGCCAACCTGAGTTATAGAGGTCAACTCTATGTCAAACAAAGAATTAGCCAGGCATGTCGACGCAGAACCTTTAATTCCAGAATTTCGGAGGCGAAGAAGTGGAGCCAGAGGCAGGTGGCTCTCTGTGGGTTTAAGAGCAATCTGTTCTACACAGCGAGTTCTCAAGCCAGCCAGGGTTATACAGTCAAACTCTGTCTCAAATAAATTATTAAAATGGTAAAGCTTTTAAAGAAAAATTTAAACTAGACAAAGAAACAAACAAACCCTAGATTTATCATATAATCCTTATTTAACTGAACAATTAAGGTAAGAAAGTATGAATTCTAACCTCAGCTTCATTTGTTCAAGATGACTAGCAGAAGAATTAGGCTTAAAAGTGCAGTTGTCATTTCTACTTAGTACTTTCCCAATGCAGCTACATCTAAGTACTTATTCAACAGACGCTCAGAAGGCAGAAGGATAATTTTTTTTTATTACAGGATAACCCTAGAGACTTGTCAGTTACATTTAACATCCCAAATAGTAAGCATCAAAGGAAACTGGCTTCATCCTTATCCTATCTACAACCAGAGAAACTAATGATCACTATTTCTAAACACAAAGCAAAGCTGACTTTAAACATTTCTAAGTTCCTTACACATCAATCATCAGCAAGTAATAATCCCTCTATATGTGAGATACTATGTATCTGACAACTGTCTTCTGTAACTCTTTACAGTATTACTGTATATTATTACCATCATTGGTATAAATCATCAACTTCTGGGTTACTTTGCTCTAGTCCTCTTCATTTCAACTCTTAAGCCCTCTTAATTCTTCAAACAACACATGTAGGATAATAGGATAATAACTTATACAACAGAATTTCACCATTTGCTTAAACCACAATTGGCTCTAACATACATATAATTATGAACCAAGCTATTCTGTCACAGCTTCAAGGCCTGACATGGTGGCTTCTGACTCTTCTCTCCAACTTCATCTTGTCCTGTTCCCAGCAACTACGAACTCAGACTTCTCCACTCAGAGCAGATTGTCAGTATCTTTACTTGAGGAATTGATAAAGGATGTCTTGCTACCTATTAGAACGAAGTCTCACTGGAATCTCGCCATAAGCATTTGCTACTTATGGTTATCTGCTGCTTTGTGCTTTATGAGTTTACTAAGGAGTATGACAGAGACTGACTCAGAAAAACAAGACATTTAGCATTCTCTTTGCTCAGAATCCTCTCTTGAGGGCATGCTCATTCTTTAAGTCCCAATTTAAACATCACCACTTCCTCAAATAAGCCTAACTTGACTCATACAGCTACTCTCATTATTCTTCCTCTATCATGCTTTTATTGTATTTTTTTTAACTAAGCATGCTTATTGCATAAGTGGAGATCAGACATGTTCTCTTTACCAATATATTCCTTACACCCAACTCAGAGTCTGGCAAATAAATACCTGGTTTGTTGAATTCTGTCATGTCAAACTATAAGGAAACTTCTGAGGCACTCACAAACTGGTGTATAAAACTTAACTACAGAAAGCATCAATACTTTTTCAGGTATGCTTTCAAAATTATTTTCTTTAGAAAAGACGGGCGAGAACAAACCTGTGAGAAACTAAAGTTTTCACCCTTACTAAAATAGGACAGTATTTTTCTTACGGGAAGGCACATATATTCTGCTATGTTCTCAAACATTTCACTAATATTTTTGGGTCTCAGTTTCCTAGGAGGAAATATTCTAGAGACAATACACTATCAGCAGTAGATGAGAGATAGCACCTGGATTATTTGGACTTTATTTGATTTTGCAAACTTGTTTCTTAAATTAATAATCAGCTACTTTCATCCTGTACTTTCCCTACAATGGGCTCTAACAAATGAGTTTAAACAAATGTCAAAGGCTCACTATTTTCATCTCTAAATCAAGGTACTAAAAACTATATCAAAAAACAATACTGACTCCATATAAAGATTTAATTTTCTTTACATTCTTCAATCTGAAAAGATAGGCCTTAGTTACTTATATACAACGATACAAAAAGTTTATCTATCTTACTGATATGCTATGCAGATAGTTCAGGTAACTATAGGCAACAAAAAATGAAATGCAATGCAATAATAGGTAATACTGGTTTCTATGCAGAATATAATGGTATACTATACCATGTTTAGCATTGCTGAAAAACATTCACTGAACTAGCTAATACTTCCTAAACTCAAGAGACAAACATTTTGAGCTACTCTATATACTGACCTCCCTATCAATTAACAGTTCTCTCTTGGTAGTGGCTCATTTGTATAGTAACACTATTTGCAGCTATTATGTTTTTTACCTAAGAATAAAAATGACTATGAATAGAAAAACAAAAATGAAAAGAAAGCAAAGATACTAGCTAGCAGAGGCTCAAAACCTAATTCATTTGACATACAGAACAACAGATGTGCAGAGTCAGTGGACTTCCTCATTAGAAACGGCTGGTTAAGAATGGGGGAATGGGAGGAACCTGTAACATTTCAGATTCTGGAGACATTAAAGATGATATATAAAAAAAAATCAGAAGAGTGTATATGCTTTAAAGTTTTAAATTTACAATTTAGAATAACCAACATGAATGCATGCCCTTAAGAACATACTGAGGGTAGAGCCCTCATGAACATGATTCATAGTCTCTCTGCCACATGAAGATACATCAAGGAAGAAGTTATGTACAAACTAGGCAAACAGTCCTCTCCAGGAAACAAATTTATGGGTATCTTAGTCTTGGACTATATGACATCCAGAGCTGTGAAAAGTTGTTGTTTAAGCCATCTGCGCCATGATATTTGTGATGGCAGTCCAAGCTGAGACAAGTTATGGGACCACCGTAAGCCAAAAATGTCTTAACATTTCTCATGGCAGGAATATTCTAATGGCTTCATTATATACTCAATCACGGTTCAGATTCCAAAAATTATTCACTTAAACAGTGACCTCACACTCCTCTTCACTTTTTGCATGAACCAATTCTCATCAACACATGATTGCAGTTTTTCTGAGTCTGTGCCCAAGTTACAAATAATAGTAAAGCTTAAAATAACAGTAATGCTACAAATTACACTTTTTAACCAACTCCTACTAAATAAAACCCATTGTCAATTCTTTAGTATAGTCTTCACAAGGACCATGTCAAGTATCTTTTCTCATTTAGCCCGGCCCACTAGGGCTGGGCCTAACGTACAGTAAATTGGGTGGGGTGGGGGGAGACAAAGGTTGTGATCATTCCTGTCATTACTCCCTGACAAATGTGAACAAAACTTTAATTTAGTTATCCATCATTCTTGATCCCACATCTAAGAACTCAAGTATTCCAATTCTTCACCCTTCAGTACCTTTAAGCAAAACACCCATCTTTCCTCTTCCTTTCAATATCTAACTCTTGAATTAATCTTCCTTATTTCTGACAACTATCAGTTTCCTCCTCAACATTCATCCCTTGACTCTTGTCACTTCATTCTCTGAAACCCAATGCGTAGTCCTCAATACATACTACCACACACCCAATCTCCAGGACTAGTTCTAAATTTGCAAGTGTATCTACAAACATGTACTTTTATTTGAGGAAATTATGTTTCACATGTAAAATGACCTCTAAAGTATTTTCCAACAATAAAAACTGTCACTGTAACTCAATAAAACTCACCCCCTCCTTTATGTGCTGCTAATCACTTTCTAGACTGCATCACGTTACTCCTGTGAGATGCACCACAATCTGAGAAAACTAATTTTGCCTACCTTATTTCCACAACTCTGACATCATTCACTCTTTTCTAGTCTACCCTTTTTCTCAAATTTTTCAAGATTTTTTTTGACTGTAATAAACACCTGCCCAATTCTACATTTCATCTCATTCTCCTATTAGTAATCTCCAAATATTGTTATACTGTCACCCACTTGTACCTTTTAAACCCTTCCACTATTAAATTTAAATTCTTTAGTGAGGCAATAAAACTTTCTTAATCTTTTCCTATGCTCTGTTATATAATAATTCAATAATCCCATAATTATTATGCTCCTTCATTAACATCCCTTTTGCTGTAAGGGTAACCAGTTGTTCTTTTTATAATACCATATACTATTTGCTATACTGGAGTGTCTCCCACAGTGTTTGGATATATCCCTCAATCTTTTTTAAAAAAACAATTTAATATCCTCCTTTCTCATGAAATTCCTTCACATAGTCCCTAAGCTATTATCACCTACATAACTCATTTGCTACTTAATGTATGGGGTTTCATTCTACTACTAAAAGTGCACCATCTCTCATTCAAAGTAAAAACAACCCAGAAAAGCGACAGTATAGACTATCTGTGCATCTACTGCAGTTTTTCACTGAAAAGAAAGGACAGGTATTTAACAAAAATCTGACTGCATGATGAATATAATGCTTTTAATGACCTGAAATACTAAACTACTTAGCTCATGTAATCTCTCCACCCCACCTTCCAGAGAAAGAAATTCTAGAAGACTGATATGAAGGGAAAGCTTTTTTGCAACCCTACAATGATGACTCATCAAAGAACCATCAATGAACACTGAAACCACCACACAGAAGTTTCTACAAGAATAGGACATTCATATAGTATCAAAATATCACCGAACAGTTTACTTAGGAATTACAAAGGGAAAAATGGTACCTTTACAATGAAGAAATCTGGCGGACACCAAGTGATCAAAGTTAACATCACCAATAATGGGATAAACTGACAGCATGTGCCTCCTGATGTGATGCACTGAGGACACAACATCACTTATGTATTATTCCTGCCAAAAATGCACAACCTGAAACTAGTCATGAGGAAACAATCAGACAAACCAAAAACTGAGGGACAATCTATAAATCAACTGACCTATAACCTTCAAAATTGCCAAAGGGCAGGCAGACGAAAGTCTGAGGAACTCAGTAAGTGATCCTGGATCAGATCATGGATCAGAAAGATTACTATAGACGACATCGCTGCTACATAGGACAACCAGTAAAATCTGAATATGGATGGTAGCATGGGACTACACTAATGTTAAACTGTAAGGTTTTCTTCATACCTCTTTGGTTATGTAAGAGAACTTCCTTATTTACAGGAGAAATGTTACCAAATAATTTAGAGTAAACAAAATGTAAACCTTATTCTCTTAATTGTTCAGTAACAATTACAATAAATAAAAAGTAGTAATAGAACGACTTGCAAAAAAATGTGGCAAATCATAGGTTAGAAATATGAGTTCATTTTACTACTCACAAAACATTTCTGGCTCCCCACCCAAAAAAATATTTAAATGTACCATATAAAAATCTGTAATATGTCACATTGTATTTGACAATCTTAAAGCAAGACACTGTAGTAAGGATATCTCATAAATGAAATTAGTTTTTTTGTACTCTGTTCAATGAAAACATTATATGTTAACCACTAATTTATCTTTAAAGATTTCACATTTACCATAAAACTTTGCTAAAATGAGTAAATGTCTTAGAGACTATTTTTAAGCAATATAGTTTTCTTATTTTCAAATATACAGAAGAGAAAGCTGAAAAGGCTAGTTGAAATACCTGTAATTAACATTTAATAACCATTTGTAATTCATTCATTTTTTTCAATAATTATGATTATATATTCATCACAGACCACAAACTTCCTCTCTTCTTCCTCTTTATTATAAATTGTGATTTAGCCATTATAGGTTTTCAGTAAGGTTTTACAATAGTGACATGTTAAACATAGGCTTCCTGTAGCCTTGAAAAGAATGTTCTGGTCAAAATAAAAGAGGGTGTAAGTATTCTCTATAGTTTAGCAACAGTCCTTTAAATTGGGTACCTTATTTATGAGATGTTCAGTAACAACTTCTCTTAGTCCAGTGTAGAGCTTTTCTCCATGCTTATGCAAAACCATTGTATATGCATTTCTATAGAGCTCCTCAAAACTAAGACCACTGTTATTCTTACGCTGGATTTCTTGAATAGCATTTTTCAGAAGGTCCCAAATGCTGTTTACATATTTTTCATCCATGGTCATCTGCAATATTGAAAAAGAGAGAAGAAAAAAAAAGTTGAGAATATTTCTGGATTTGTTCGTACTTAAATATTTTGACTACGACTACCTATATGACTTATAGACATTAACAACTATTGTTTTTAGCAAAATAAAATACAGCTGAAGTTGCTTGAGCTAACAGAAACATTCTCATTCACTCCTTTATAATGGCCTCCTCTATCCCTAAGTATACCAGAACACTCTATTTTAAAATCACGATTTCTGTATCCACAAGTCACTTAACCCTTTTTTGCTCACTGTATTTGCAACACTGTATTTGCTCACTGTATTTCCAACAGCTCCTTAAGAAAATGTTCAACATCCTTAAGTCATCAGAGAAATACAAATCAAAACAACTCTGAGATTCTATCTTACACCTGTAAGAATGATCAAGATCAAAAACACTAATGACAACTTATGCTGGAGAGGTTGTGGGGAAAAGGGAACACTTCTGCATTGCTGGTGGGAATGGACGCTGGTACAACCCCTTTGGATGTCAGTGTGGCGATTTCTCAGAAAATTAGAAAACAACCTTCCTCAAGACCCAGTTATACCACTTTTGGGTATATATCCAAAGAAAGCTCAATCGTGCCACAAGGACATGTGCTCAACTATGTTCACAGCAGCTTTGTTTGTCATATCCAGAACCTGGAAACAACCTAAATGCCCCTCGACCGAAGAATGGATAAGGAAAATGTGGTACATTTACACAGTGGAGTACTACACAGCAGAAAAAAAAATAATGACATCTTGAATTTTGCAGAAAAATGGATGGAGCTAGAAAACATTGTTTTGAGTGAGGTAACCCAGACACAGAAAGACAATTATCACATGTACTCACTCATAGGTGGTTTTAAAACATAAAGCAAAGAAAGCCAGCCTACAAACCACGATCCCAGAGAACTTAGACAACAATGAGGACACTAAGAGAGACTTACATAGGTCTAATCTACATGGGAAGTAGAAAGTAGAAAAAGACAAGATCTCCTGAGTAAATTGGGAGCACGGGGACCTTAAGGGAGAGTTGAAGGGGGAGGGGAGAGGCAGGGAGGGCAGCAGAGAAAAATGTAGAGCTCAATAAAAATCAATAAAAAAATATAAAAAAAAATAAACCAGCCAACCCATTCCTTCACATGAACCCATAAAGTTAAAACTAGTAACACATTATTTATATTTGACCTGCTTAAATTCATATCAACTAACTCGAAGTGTAATTTTCCTACAACTCTATAAGTCCAATTTTCTAGTCTACTGATTATACTTTTCTTGATAATTTTTCCACCATATCCTCGCTCAAATGCTACCTGTTACAATGAAAACAGAAACAACTGGGAGGCACTATACAAACTAACCATACCCACCAACATTTTCGGTTCTATGCCAATATAATCCGTTAATTCTTAAAAGTACAGAGCAGAAACCAGAAGAAAACATTACAAATGCAGGATATCAGACCCCAATCCAGATCTATTGAAACAACCTGCATTTTAACAGGAAGTCTAAGCAAAATGTATCCAGAATGAAGTTTTTTTTTATGCCAGTCATCTCCTAAAGTATCTCTTTTTTGATAAACACCTTTCTCACCACCATTGATTTTCCCTCTCTACTAAACCATCCCTATTTACATCCAAAATTATCAGTTTTCTACCTTAAAAACATAACCTTGTAACCCTTAACTTGTTTCCATTTTTAATGAAATAAATAGCAATGGATTGGAATGGTTCTTTATATTCAGTATCTCCAAGTCCCATTTACCCATTATTTCTTTAATTTACAACAATATAACTTTCAGTCCTACCATTTCACTAGAATTGTCAAAAAGTCACCAGTGACTTCTACATTCATAAATCTAAAGATCAAAGTTCAGATCTCATTTTACTAGACTTATTCAGCAGTATTTTGAAAGAGCTCACCAATTCTACTATTTAAAACAAAATTTCACTTACCTTCAAAGCACTATAGCCACTTACTTTTCTTCCCATTTCACCAGTTTCTACTTGTTTGCTTCTGGTTCTTACCACCACCTCCAATCCAAGACTCATGTTCTAGAGATCTCACCTATTTCTAGGTCACTCTTGAATTTCCTATATCTTATCTGGCCCTGTCTCTCTTGCACATTAATGGTTTCAGCTGCCCATTCAATGTTCCTACTGAGCATCTCAAACTCCTCAAGATTCAAAGACAAGTCCTAATCTTTTCCCCCACATTCCACTTGCCCTGCAGTATTTTCCAACTGAACAAATGTCTACTTCTTTCTTCCTGGTGCTAAGGGCAAAATCATCATCTTTGGCTATTCCCCTCACTTCAATTTCAAACCAAAATCCAAATCTTGTTCTCTATCTTCAAAACACAGAGAGCACAATCCCTTCACAATATTTCCATTAATATAATCATAGTTCTAACAGCTACTTCATAATTTTTGGCCTGCCTCCAGAAAGTAATCTCCTGAAAACATAAATCAAATCATGTCACTTATCTGTTCACAACCCTTAAATGACTTTTCATTTCCCCTGGAGTTAAAGTCAAAAGCTTGTAAGGTTCTCCCACAAAGCCTCATTTGATCTCATTCATCTCCCAACTTTATCTTTTCTCCCTTGTTCACTCTGCTCTGTGCACACCTACTTCCCAACTGCTCTCTGGAATACATAAACTTTGTTTTAGCTTTTGTGTTTCTTACCCTCTCTGTCTGTTTTTCTCTCAGACATATCTGAATGTCTCAAACCTGCTAGCTACCAATGAACAGTTAAGTGCTTATCCTCTTTACAATAGCAGCCTCCATTCTTACTGACCTCCTCCCATCTACTCCTATTATTTCTCTTTTTCATGTTAGCTTCATGAAGGCAGAAAAATTTTAATAGCCCCTAAGTAAACTTGGTACATAACAGGTATTTGTAGTTGCTGGTTAAGTGATCCTTCTGCTAGCCCCTGACCAAGGAACCTCTTTTGTATTACTTTGTATTACTTAGGTCTACTCAGAGCTCAGTATTTACCATCTGGGAAACACTAGTCAGTCAACTGCCCTAACTGGGTTAGAATTACTGAGTTAGTGGAATTTTTTCCAAGTCATTATTTATACATAAAAGTGTGAAAAAAGGAGTCTAGAAACTAATTATTTCACTTAACCTAACTGAGTCAAAAGGATCCTTAAACAGATGACAAGCTCAGTCTAACAATTTGGGATAAGCTTCAAAATGTAAAATGCTAATATAATACTTCCATCCATCCATCAAATCCTCCTCACATCCGAGGTCTACTAGAGACGTTAAGAGAATCTACTTCTATGCCTAAACTGCTAATTTTTATCAGATATCCTGACAGACAAAATGGCGTGTCTAAAAAATGTAAAGGCGTGGTTGGTTATATATAACTTTTCACATCCAAAATAATAATAATAATAATAATAATAATAATAATAATAATAATAACAATGTAATACAAATCAACACAGAAAATAACAGCCGCAAATATTTCACTCACTTGCAATTAGGTTTTAGTCTATTGATACCTATCAATACTGTAGTAAACCAAAACCATCTCATAGCATTAAAAAACAAATATACAGAGCAGGATATAAAGAAACATTTCAGTGAAAGGGAAAAAAATGAACTTATTAACTCCAGAAATACTTCTACCACAAAATATGTGTAAAGGATCTCCTCAGGCTCCTTATTATCTAATATAAGCTAGACAAAGCACAAGGACAGATCTACACAGCACAACTTACTAAAGAAGCTTCTAAGATTACCTAAAAACTCACGGTATTATTATAAACTACTTTTAAAATTTATATATTTGGCTAGGCAGTAGTGGTGCACGCCTTGAATCCCAGCACTCAGGGGCCAGAGGGAGGAAGATCTCTGTGAATTCAAGGCCAGCCTTGCCTACAGAGCAAGTTTTAGGACAGGCTCCAAAGCTACAACAGAGAAACCCTGTCTCGAAACACAACCCCAAAATTAAATATATATGTATATTTTATGATACAATAAATATATTTATATTTTAAATAATAAGTATTTTTATTCATAATTAATTTACACATTTTTATATTTATGTTATTTATAATTTATATTTATGGTTAAAATAATAAATTATATATATGGTGTTTTTCAATATTCTAAGTAGAATTTTCTATGTCATGCCTTGTAAGTAGAGCAATGGTTAGGGTCAGAGGACAAACATGTTACTTCTGGTGATTAGTACAGTAGTATCATCATCAACTAAGCAACACTAAGCACAAAGAAATTACATAGCGTACCACAAAGCACCAAATACTTCAATATTCAAACCACCGGACTCACTTCACATTTCACATGTAGAATGTATCAGACTGATTATCTCGAGAAACACAATCACAATATGCTACACTAGTAAAGAACATAAGTTTTAATGGGAAGGGCTTGATTTCTACCATGGCTTTCTCACTGTCAAACCACAGGACCTTAAACAAATCATTTAACTCTTGATTTTCTCATTTCAAAAATAGGTCTAATAACATGACTTATCTCAAAGACTGTCTGTCACAAAGAGTAAATGAGAATCTCAGTAAATTTAGCACGATTCATCCTTGGGCATAGTATAAGCCCACAGTATATAAGTATAAACACAGAACAAGAGTGTTTGCAGATAGAATCTCTTCAAGTCTCATGTGTTCTGCAAACAAAATTCAGAA
Organism: Microtus ochrogaster; assembly: GCF_000317375.1. Classification (NCBI taxonomy): domain Eukaryota; kingdom Metazoa; phylum Chordata; class Mammalia; order Rodentia; family Cricetidae; genus Microtus; species Microtus ochrogaster. The sequence continues at coordinate 50,759,406 of NC_022030.1, read as the reverse complement.
AGTTTTCAAACTCTGCATATAAATAGGTAAGAGCTAAGACTTAAGGGCATAACTATGAAAAATGGCTATCAGTGTTAAGCAAATTTACTTCAAAGCATTATTTCTCTGTATGTTTGTCTCTCAATACTATCAGCCATGTAAATAATTTCCATCCCCATCACTCTCTTTGGCTCTTGTCACTCTCCATAATGGGTCCCTTATGCATCTTTACTCATTATTAAGGTTACAATAACTATCCACTGTTTGCAAGAAGTCCAAAGTTTCCCAAACTGTATACAGTATTTGCAAATATAGCTTGTATGTACTTCTTTTCTAAGGGGCAAGTACCTAGTTTTTAATCAGAATTCTCAACCTGGGCTTATTTTTGTCTCACATGCAGTGTTAATATTTTTAACTTAATAAAATCACAAAAAAGATACATGATAGGCTTTTGTGGCTCCCTAGCCCATATTGCTAGCTCAAATTTTACCCAAAAACCTAAAGATCCTATACTCCTATTTCCAACCAATTCCAGAAACAGATCTAATCATGTGTACATTCCAAGTAAATTCACCACTACACACATGCCCAAATCTTCCCTTTCTCTGTATTCTTCTTTTGCTTAGTCACAGCATTATAAGTCACTTAATTTTACAAACCAGAAGCATAATCTTACAATCCTTCCTATCAAAACCCTTTTCTGGGGTAAGATGGAGAAGGAATACCTTTTCAAGGGACAAACACATCCTTCAAGAGGCAGTTAAGGGTTCTTAATGTGTTTCCAGTCATAGAACCCTGCTCTATGCACCTCCTAGCCAGTGGGTTTGGTTTGTTTACATTTGATTTATTTCGTTTATGTGTGCATGTCTGGAGAGTAGGGATGAACATATATGTAATTAGTGGAGAGCTTGCAGGAATCAGTATCTCCTTCTACCATGTGGGTCCTAGGGACTGAACTCGGGTCATGAGGCTTGGTAGCAGGAGCCTTTAACCACTGAGCCATCTCACCGGCCCTACTCCCCCTTTCTTAATCTGATTCTTACATGATTCTGAACCCAGTTCAGGTACCATACTCTCCTGGATTTTTTCCCTGGCCACACCAAAAGTCAACATTCTTCAGATCTTCCCATTCAGGAGTTTTTTGCAACCAAGGCCTTAGGAGGACAATGTACTTATTTACACAAACACACCCCCCCCCACAAAATTTCACTTAATGTCTGCTATGTAATTATAAATATATTGTGTTCTTCCCCAAGAAGTTCAAGCTACAAAAAATAAATTCCTTCAAAAAGAAAGGCTTCTTTTTAAAGGAAAGATATAATTATTCTTAAATACTTTGTAATTCCCTCATTAGGCAATAGCAATAAAAATTGCTGTCTTTAAAAAACTATAATGCTCATCTATACTATTTCAAATGGCATATCTCCCAAAGGTCTGAGTTTGAAAAGATGTCTATTACATACTTATACAACTTGAAGGTGCTGTAATTATTAAAACCTTGGGTAGAATTACACCATATTTTTGTATCCACTATGTACAAAGTACAAGGAGTTTTCAGTCTCTTGTGAATACCAGAAATATGCAACAGGGCAGAGGTGTGTGTGCGCTAATGTATATATAAATAAACAAGGAAAAATATTTAAGCTTAGTTGAAGCTTCAGCCTCAACAAGGTTTCCTTGGTATACTTTTCTGAGGAATCACAGTATTCTTAACATTTATGACAGAAGCACTAATTACTAAGGAATCTCCCACTTAGACTATAAACACTTCTCTAGTGGTCTCTCCTCTTTTGTTATTGTATGCCCCATTATTTATAAATGTGTGTTTATGCATATATACATATACACACACACACACATATATATATATACATGGCATGATGACTAGTGACATTAGCTAATGATGATAAAGGAAAGATGATGACAGAATTCAACGGCATACAATATCATCAATAACCTCATTTTCCTAGCACTAATCTCTTAAATAATGTGAACCATCAGAAACAAAGTCAAAGATCCAAGCGTTGAGGCAAAGAGCATAGGGTAAAGACATTGAGTAAACAAGTTATTAAAATTTCCAAACTTGGCTTTCCTCATCTGTTTATGGTGAAGAAAAGAGAGATGATGTACTGAGTGGCAATTAAAAACATTTATGAAAGCACACAGAATATAGCATTTGCTTAATAAATGCAAATTTGCTTCTTCTTTTACTAAACAAGAAAGCATTGCCTATTGACTTTGAGTATAAAATCATTTATGCTTGCTTAAGTCTGCCAAGTCAAAAATAACAAAACAACAAAAGAAAATCACCTCAATAATTTATGTCATGAGGGAAAAAAAACTATCAATTAGAGCACAGCAGCCTGGGACAATTTCACAAAAGCACTAAATAAGAGTATCTACACCAAATTGGCCTCACTTATAAGACAGCTACTTTTAGGAGGTTCAATTATGCTCAGATTTCAATTTTCAACACATGAGTAGGATGCTCAAGTATCATGCCAAACATCTGGAAATTTTGGAACTTACTTTTCAAAAACAAGATTAAGTTTCTAGACTGGTCTGTCAAAGCCCATTTGTTTATAGATCTTACTAGTATTAACAATTCTACTTCAATTATTTTTGAATGATTTTTATAGATGAGAAACATTTCATAATCCAACATGACCATAGCAAGATGCAATCATGTAAGTACATTTGTCCCCAGCATCTGTGGAAAGCTGATTCAAGAAACCTCAGATATACAAAATTTTGAGAATATTCAAGTCTCTTATCTAAAATTGGGTACATAAATCATCCCAGTACTGTTAAGTCATTTCTAGACTACTTGTAATACTAATGCAGTATATGGTAGGTGAATAGACTGCCTCCCACTGAAGCACAAAGCTGGCCAGTATCTCACCAACAGTCTTGTTTTCATAGTTTCAGAAAAGACAGAATCTTATAGTAGCTGTTACAAAAGAAAATGCATGAATGCATGACTTAAATTTACTTCTATAATCTAAAGCCAGTTGTTTTAATAACAATGACATTATCATTTCCCCCTTTAGCTGAAATCACTAGCTTTTTAAATAATTAAAAGAGTTTTTCCTAAATAAAACTTCTACCAAACGTAAGACAACACCGAATAGTAGCTACACTGGAGAATCAATTACATGTAAGCAAAGGGAGAAACAAATGAAAGTGTAATTTGCCACTACTATTAGCTGGGTTTTTGAATGGACCTAATTGTAATTAGTTATGACAGAAGACCCACCACATACATTTCTTACAAAGATTATGTTGTGGAATCCGCTTAACCTTACCTTAAAACTGTCAGGTCACAAAAAAAACACATGCAGGAAATTAGCTAATTTTCTCACTGCTTCATATGAGGAACTTAACCACCACCAGTGGAATACAGCATTCCCACGTGAAAAAAATCCTCTGAAAGGCTAAATAATGTCTGTCACGTGAGACAAAATGTTTTACACAAATTCCAAGAAGATCAGACAAGCATTATTTCCTAGATTTACATAGAAAAAGAAGTAGAATGTGCCTAAGGTAAACCCCAAATTAAAACCTCTGCATTTTATAAAATACAAAACAGAATATGTGGCTTATCAAAGACCACAAAACTAGTAAGAGCAATGAAGGAGCCCAAGGGTCCCTCTATTGTATCATGTCAACTCAAATTATTAAGCCTCTCCATACTGGGAAATTCAAAATCAAGGCCTGTATTAACAACACATCATTATGGCTACATACTTCAGTCTGGTCCACAGAAACAAGCGTTTAATTAAAAAAAAAAATCAGATGTTAGTAGTTCTTCCACAAATCAAGGTACAAATTCCAACGTGAAATCTCCTTGTCTGGTCTCCAAACTCCCCATCTGTTAAATTAATAATCAATTTTCTCTAAAGTCCCTGTTATGGTTTGAGTATTTGTGTCTGCTCCAAAGCTCTTAAGTCGAAGAATAAACCAATACTAAGAACTGAGTCCTACAGGATAAAGGTTATAGGGGTGGATCCTTCATGGATAAAATTAGGTAACCTTATAAAAGTGCTTGATGGAGGGAGTTAACCCATCTTGGCCCTTTGCTTTTGGTCAAAAGAAGAAACAGCATTCCTTTCCTCTGGAGTATGTAGCATCCAAGTGTCATCTTGGGAATAATGAACAACAGCCTGTCAGAAAACTCAATTAGGGAATATGATCATGGACTTTACAGCCTCTAGAAATATGAGAAAATAGGTATTTGCTCTTTTTAAGTTGTTCATATACGGTCTGCTGTTACAGTTACTAAGACAGTCCTCCCAAACTTTTTAAAATCAGGAGCTAAGGAGATGGCGCAGTCCATAAAATGCATGAGGACCAAGTCTGGATTCCCACCACCCATGTAAAAGGCTGGGTGTGATGATGCATACCTGTAACCCCAGTGCCAAGAAGGTAGAGACAAAAGTATCTCTGGAGCTCTCTAGCCAGTCAACACAGTTTTATCAGCGAGCTCCAGGTTCAATGAAAGTGCCTGTGTATTGGCTATTTTTTTTTTTAAGTCAATTTGACATAAGCTAGAGTCAGAGAGGAGGGAACCTCAGTTGAGAAAATGCCTCCATAAAGTTGGGCTGTATGTAAGCTAGTCTGTAGAGGATTTCATTAACTAGTGATTGTTGGGTGTTGGGGGATGGTGGTTCTGGGTTCTGTAAGAAAACAGCTGAGCAAACCATGATGAGCAAAACCTGTATGGCTTCCAAGCTCAAGCTCTGCTGTTTGAGTTCCTTTCCTGACTTCCTTTGATGATGAACAGTGATAAGAAAGTGTAAGTCAGGGCTGGAGAGATGGCTCAGAGGTTAAGAGCATTGCCTGCTCTTCCAAAGGTCCTGAGTTCAATTCCCAGCAACCACATGGTGGCTCACAACCATCTGTAATGGGGTCTGGTGCCCTCTTCTGGCCTGCAGACATACACACAGAATATTGTATACATAATAAATAAATATTAAAAAAAAAAAGAAAAAGAAAGTGTAAGTCAAATAAACTCTTTCCTCCCCTAATTGCTAGGGCCATGCTGTTTCATCACAGAAAATAGCAACCCTAACTAAAACTGTAGATAGAGCTGAGGGCTGCTTCCCGCCACCCGGCTCCCAGCAGCGGGCTAGCTTTACCCAAAATAATTACATGGAAACTGTATTCTTTTAAACACTGCCTGGCCCATTAATTCTAGCCTCTTATTGGCTAATTCTCACATCTTGATTAACCCATTTCTAATAATCTATGTAGCAACAGGAGATGGTAGTTTACCGGGAAGGATCTTAAGCTGCTTCCATCTGGAGAGGAGAGCTACAGTGTCTGCCTCGCTGCCTTCTTCCTCCCAGCATTCTGTTCTGTCTTCCCCGCCTACCTATGTTCTGACCTATCAGGCCAAGCAGTTGTCTTTATTAATTAACCAATGAAAGCAACAGATAGATAGAAGACCCACCTACATCATAAAACAATCTATCTCAAAAAATAAAGTAGAAGCCAGGCAGCAGTGGGACATGCCTTTAATCAGGAGGATCTCTGTGAGTTCCAGGACAAGCTATAACACAGAGACACCCTGTCTTGAAAAAAAACAAAAATAAATAAGTAATTAAATAAATAAATAAAGTAGAAAAGAGACTAAAGGCACCAAACTTGGATCTTAGCATTACACAAGAATGCATACACACATGCACATGTTCATAAACAAACACCACAAAATACTTTAGGAGAAAATAAATCTGGCCAATTTAATTCATTTAAAAACTATACTGCGTGTCTAGGCTGAGCAAGGTATTTCTCCATAGAGAGTGGGCTCCATAAAGTACGTTCATGCATTAGGGTTAGATCATAGTCCCGCTGTCAGTGGCTCCACATACTTCCCAAGTCACAGCATTGTCACAAGTATTCAGGGGGCCTATGCCTAGGAAGGGCAGGGGGGCGGGATTGGTCTTGCCTCAATGAGGTGAGATGATGGGACAGACTTAGTTGACTTCCCAGGAGAGGTCTTACCCTCTCTGAGGAGCAGATGGGGGGGTGGGGTAGAGGAAGGTGTGGGAGGGATTGGAGGAGAGGTGGGAGGAGGAACTGGAACTGGTATGATAAAAAAGAAAAATTCATCTGAGAAGATGTAACTTCTCAGCCATCACGCAGGGAAAAAAAACAAAACAACAAAAAACTATACTTCATGTTTCATTCACAAATACTGAGAAGTATTAACTGAATTCTCTAATCCTTGTGCTTTAAAATCATTTCATTTATACTCTAAATTTTTTTCGAAGTAATTTAACCATGTTGACTGCAAGTAATAGTATTTCTAAGTACACACTTACGATAAACTGCACTGTGCTGCATACACTGGATAAGCCCCAGGACTCCTAGACATGTCACCAGTCAATTTTTTTTTTTCAAGATAGGGTTTCTCTGTGTACCCCTTACTGTCCTGGAACTTGCTTTGTAGATTAGGCTAGACTAGAACTAACATGCCTTTGCCTTCCGGGTGCTGGGATTAAAAGCATGCACCACCACCACCCAGCTATCAGCCAATAATTTAAATCAACTTGGAATTATTTTTCCAGTATATTTCTTTTGAGAAAGCATATTATTCCAGAATCTAGAAAACACTTAACATAAATATGTAGTATCGCATGCAAGATCAACCTGGGTCCCATGGGTCGCATGCATGCATGCTAGGACAGCTATGAATAAGACCCAATACTTCTACAGATGAGAATGCCATGTAGTGATGTCCAAAGGATGGACAGCCCTGGTAGTCTAATGGAAAACGGCATTCTTTTTGATTCAGACACTTGGATATGAATTCTGCCTCTACCATATATATATATATATATATATATAAAATATTACAGACATTTCTGTATATATAATATTACATACATTTGTAGTTCTCTGAGAACTCCCAACTGGATTTAAAACAAGAGGAAAAACGTCAACTAAAGCTTGTCTTTAGGATTTGAGATCAGCCAAAAATATTTAAAACAAAATCCAGAATAAAGTAGGTGTTCAACACTTAGCAGTTTACTAATCGTATGAAATGACTTCTCTCTGTTGGAGAGTACCTGGACATAAAGAGGAAAACAAGGTTCATTACTTGGGAGAGGATATATCAATAGAGCTACTTTAGAGAATAAACTGCAAGCAGTGTATTAAGGATCCCTCTTAGTAATGTTGCCTTGCTGTTTTAGAGTATCTCCAAGAAGTCTTACATTTTCTCCCCTTTGACGATTTTGTTCTCTTGCTCAGCACTTCTCATTAAAAAAAAAAAGTTCTCTCTTTTTTTCTCTAGACTCTAAATCTTAAAAATATAAAAGTCAAATCAACAAATTTTACTTAATCACTTCAGAATTTCAGTTGGCATTAAAAGGAATGCTTTCCAATAGCAAAAGCTTTGAGCGTCTGTCTAAATTAGTGACCACTGTCTTTCAATTTTCTTCTGTTCATCACAGCCTAGAAAACATGAGCAATAAAGGCAAATAGGTGGTATCATCCAATATGGGTTTTGCTAATCCTTTTGTCTTTGTTCTGCAGAAGAAAAGAATAATGGGACAACTGGTAGCAGAGGAGATAATGACAATGCCATAGTTTGGTCTCCTTGAGGTCATGAATACAATGCAAGAAGCAACCAACCAAAAATAGAACAATAAAGACATAGCAACCGCTTGTATCTGTTTATAATGCTTATTTGTCCTCCAGTATTATTCTAAAAGTTTTGTGTATGAACTTGGTATGAAGGATAGAGAAAAGGCCCAACAGTTTATAGTACTTGCTGTTCAATAAATCAGGACTGGAATTTGTGTCCCAGCACCCATGCCAAGTAGGTCACAAACACCTATAATTCTAGTTCCAGGGGATCTAACATCCTCTTCTGATCTTCATGGTTTAACACATGTGCACAGAAAATAAAATCTGTATTAAAAACATCTTATGATATGTTATTATTTTCTAAAAGTCCTGTATCTAATAAATGGCAGTCATGACACGTTAGGTGTTTTAGGATTTCTATTAGCAATATTGCCCAAGAGAGGATGCTACTGTAATGCACAGCGGCCAAGATCAGAGTTATTACTGCAGATCCATTATCTGACTCACATCAGTAACACATAAGCATTTTAATTTAAACAAATAAACATTCTGACATGTAATGGATAAAATTAAGACTTGAACTAGCTGGGTGGTGGTGGCGTATGCCTTTAAAGTGGTGCCAGCACAATTGTACCAAAAGCAATCTATAGATTCAATGCAATCCCCATCAAGATCCCATCAAAATTTTTCACAGAGCTGGAGAAGACAATAATCAACTTCATATGGAAAAACAAAAAACCCAGGATAGCCCAAACAATTTTATACAATAAAGGATTGACTGGAGGCATTACCATCCCTGACTTCAAACTCTATTACAGAGCTACAGTACTGAAAACAGCTTGGTATTGGCATAAAAACAAAGTCGACCAATGGAATCGAATAGAAGACCCTGACTTTAACCCACAAACATATGAACACCTGATTTTCGATAAAGGAGCTAAAAGTATACAATGGAAAAGAGAGAGCATCTTCAACAAATGGTGCTGGCAAAACTGGATGTCAATCTGTAGAAGAATGAAAATAGACCCATATCTATCACCATGCACAAAAATCAAGTCCAAATGGATTAAGGACCTCAATATCAGTCTGAACACACTGAACCTGATAGAAGAGAAAGTGGGAAGTACTCTACAACAGATGGGCACAGGAGATCGCTTCCTAGGTACAACCCCAGCAGCACAGACTTTAAGGGCCTCATTGAATAAATGGGACCTCCTGAGACTGAGAAGCTTCTGTAAAGCAAAGGACACTGTCACTAAGACAAAAAGGCAACCCACTGACTGGGAGAAGATCTTCACCAACCCCGCAACTGACAAAGGTCTGATCTCCAAAATATATAAAGAACTCAAGAAACTAGACCGTAAAAGGCTAATCAACCCAATTATAAAATGGGGCACTGAGCTGAACAGAGAATTCTCAACGGAAGAACTTCAAATGGCCAAAAGACACTTAAGGTCATGCTCAACTTCCTTAGCAATCAGGGAAATGCAAATCAAAACAACTTTAAGATACCATCTCACACCTGTCAGAATGGCTAAAATGAAAAACACCAATGATAGCCTATGCTGGAGAGGGTGTGGAGAAAGGGGTACACTCATCCATTGCTGGTGGGAATGCAAACTCGTGCAACCACTTTGGAAAGCAGTGTGGCGGTTCCTCAGGAAATTCGAGATCAACCTACCCCTGGACCCAGCAATACCACTCTTGGGAATATACCCAAGAGAGGCCCCATCATACAACAAAAGTATATGCTCAACTATGTTCATAGCAGCATTGTTTGTAATAGCCAGAACCTGGAAACAACCTAGATGCCCTTCAATGGAAGAATGGATGAAGAAAGTATGGAATATATACATATTAGAGTATTACTCAGCAGTAAAAAACAAGGAATTCTTGAAGTTTGCGTACAAATGGATGGAAATAGAAAACACTATTCTGAGTGAGGTAAGCCAGACCCAAAAAGAGGAACATGGGATGTACTCACTCATATTTGGTTTCTAGCCATAAATAAAGGACAGTGAGCTTATAATTCGCGATCCTAGAGAAGCTAATTAGAAGGTGAACCCAAAGACAAACATATAGGCATCCTCCTGAATATTAACCTTCATCAGGCGACGAAAGGAGACAGAGACCCACATTGGAGCACTGAACAGAAATCTCAAGGTCCAAATCAGGAGCAGAAGGAGGGGGAGCATGAGCAAGGAACTCAGGACCGCGAGGGGTACACCCACACACTGAGACAATGGGGATGATCTTTAGGGAATTCACCAAGACCAGCTAGCCTGGGTCTGAAAAAGCATGGGATAAAACCGGACTTACATAGCGGACAATGAGGACTACTGAGAACTCAAGAACAGTGGCAATAGGTTTTTGATCCTACTGCGCATACTGGCTTTGGGGGAGCCTAGGCAGTTTGGATGCTCAACTTGCTGAACCTGGATGGAGGTGGGCGGTCCTTGGACTTCCCACAGGTCAGGGAACCCTGATTGCTCTTCAAGCTGATGAGGGAGAGGGACTTGATCGTGGGAGGGGGAGGGAGGTGGGAGGCGGTAGCGGGGAGGGGGCAGAAATCCTTAATAAATAAATAAAATTTAAAAAAAAAAAATAAAGTGGTGCCAGCACTTGGGAGGCAGAGGCATGCAGATCTCTGATGAGTTCGAGGCCAGCCTGGTCTACAAGAGCTACAAGACATGCTCCAAAGCTACAGAGAAATCTTGTCTCAAAAAAAAAAAAGAAAGAAAGAAAGAAAGAAAGAAAGAAAGAAAGAAGAAAAAAAGGACTTGAACTAGAGATAATTTGTCTATGAAGGAGACACTAAGTTACTCAAAGTCTGAGTGAGCATTAATAAAAAGATGGTCAGAAAGGAAAATAATAGTTCTCAAGAGTGTGAGCCTAAAAAAATAGCTGTGGCACAGTAACTGCATTCTGCGCCCAGAATGAGCGTAAGTTAAGGTAAACCTGTCCCCTCAGAGCAAAAAACCAACCAACCAACCAACCAACCAACCAAAAAAAAAAAAAAAAAAAAAAAAAAAAAAAAAAAAAA
>NC_022030.1:50740694-50748657 GCF_000317375.1 Microtus ochrogaster | reverse complement strand
AAAAAAAAAAAAAAAAAAAACACCTGTACCAGAGACTAGGACTTCTACTGCTGAATCTAGAAGCCTTGGTAACCCATCACACCACTTACTTTCAAGTAATTTGTTCTAAACACTAAGGAGATTACCCTTCTAAGAAAAATGATACAGGATCATTAATGATCTATGACTTCACTTACACACCCAAACATTTCAAACCACCACTTGCACTAAATTAATCAATTACAATTGTTTGGCTTAAAGAACCAGTTTCTCATTTATCAATCATCCACTACCCATGCACATTTTGTGGTTCAAAAAGCTGTCTAGTATAAGCACTGGACAAAACCATAAACTAATTAGGGAGCAATACCAAGAAAGGGAGGAGAAAGAAAATAACACTTAAACAAAAAATGGTGGTGTTTTAAACCTGTGCTAAGGCTAAGGGTGCACCCTTTAATACAGCTGCTCATGTTGTGGTGACCCCCAACCAGAAAATTATTTTCAATGCTACTTCATAACTGTAATTTTGCTGCTATGAATCATAATGTAAATCTGATATGCAGATGCTTGACCTTCAAAGGGGTCAAGACCCACAGGTTGAGAACTGCTGGTAATTCTCTCTCCAAGAACCAGTAGCATTCTGTGCAGAACCCAGGAGGTACCAACCCTATATCCTTTAGATTGCATTCTTGGGTGGTTTGCAAATTGGTTCTGCAGATTTTCCGAAATGTTAAGCTAGAGTTTGTATAAAAATATGGAGGGAGGACACATCACTAAATAAGTATGCAGAATTTCAATCTACCTACAAAAACATTACAATTTTAATATTCAGATTATGGCAAAATCATGACTCAATAGCGACATAGTTAACTGTGCGCTAGTTAAATTCTAAGCTTTACTTTATCACACAGATGGTAAGGCATGTCCTTTCAGTATTCTCATTTTATAGAGAAAACTGAGGCTAATTTAGAAGTGGACCTGCTGTTCAAACCACAGCACTACAGAGCCCACACTTATAACTGCTATTCTCTCAGCCTCTTTTGAAACAGGGTTTCTCTGTCGATTTGGAGCCTGTCCTGGAACTAGCTCTTGTAGACCAGGCTGGCCTCAAGCTCACAGAGATCCGCCTGCCTCTGCCTCCCGAGTGCTGGGATTAAAGATGTGCACTACCACCGCCTCTTTACTTTTTAGCCATACAGCTAACACATATATCAAATGCTTCAAAACTAAAAGTTCCCCAGGGTTTACCCATAGTTTTTACCCTTACTAATAATAGTGAAAAACAAGAGACGTACACATACACACAAAAAGGCTCAAGTAGTTCTTTTTTTAACCTATTAAATAAAAAAGGATTTATCTGGCCAAGATTCAAAAAAGTCAAACAATCTTGAAGTGCAGGCTTCCTAGTCACATTAAACAGAACCAGTTTCTCATATTTACAGACTAACCGCAAGCACACTAAATTCTCAAACCCTCGCACGTAAAACAGATTAAAATTACGATAGCATACAACATTGGTTCTCAACCTTCCTAATGCTGTGACTTCTTAAACAGTTCCTCGTGTTGTGGTGACCCCAATCATATACTATACTACTTCCTAACTGTAATTTTGCTACTATTATGAATACTGTTATGAAACTTTGTTTTGTTTTCTGTTTTTGTGTGTGTGTGTGTGTGTGTGTGTGTGTGTGTGTGTGTGTGTGTGTTTTGTTTTTGGTTTGGGTTTCGGTTTTTCAAGACAAGGTTTTGCTGCAGGCTGGCCTCAAACTCAGAGATTCACCTGCCTCTGTCTTCTGAGTGCTGGGATTAAAGGTGAGCACCACCACCACCCAGCCTGTTATAAATCTTAATGTAAATAAATATCTGATATGCAGATGGTTTTAAGCAAACCTCAGTGAAAGGGTTGTTTGATCCCTAAAGAGGTCACAACCACCACAGGTTGAAAACCACTGGCATAGAGCTTCAAGAATCAAGTTTAGACTGCCCAGTACCTGGAAAGCATTCAACTAAGTTTTAGCAACCTTTCTGGATACTCACTATGTAATATACTCTATTCAGCTCAGTAATTCTAGAATCATAGATTATGCAGAGTCCAAGCTGCATTCTGTACAGAGAAAATAGGAACTTCCTAGATAGAGTCAATCAAATACCTGACAGAAGGTGAATGATTAAAATTAAAACCAATGACTAAAAATGTTTCAAAAATATAATCATATGTACTGAAGGAATCATTAAAAAAGGAATACAGGGAGTTCAAGACTTAGTGGTTATGAGTACTGGTGAAAGACCTGGGTTCAATTCCTACCTCCTCGGCCACCAAGAACGCATGTGGTGCACAGATGCACATGCAGACAAAACACAAATACACATAAAATAAAAAAAATAATAATTAAAAAAAAAGAATACACAGAGGGGGATATAAAAGCTCAGTGTTAAGAGCACTTATTTAGAATATCTGTGGCCCTGGTTCAAACTCCACCACACAAAAAGAAACAAAACCACAAAAATGTAATATACAAAATAAAACTGAATTTGACTAAGTAATCACACAGTGGTATGAAGCATTAAAAAGAAAAACATCAAAATGCTAATAATATTCTTTATTTCCAAGTGGTAGGACTATTGGAACTGTCATATTTTCTATCATTAGCTTCTTATCACTTTCATGATTAGAAAGTCTACTACATTGTCAAACCATAATAAATCTATTAATTAAATATCATATTTTATCTCAATGACTCTTACTATTAATACGTTTTACAACAGGCAAACAAGAATATATTATTTTATTAACTTATTTTAAAATAAATTATCCAGTAACATATTAAGTCTATCTACTAAAGACCCTTCTGAGAACCCTGAATGAAAGTTAACAAAAAATCTATTCTAAGTTCTCCACATTTATAATACAAAGAAAAGTGTAGTATTTCTAGTCATAATTCTATACGCTTTCTGAACTGGACAGATGTTATTACTACCATCACTAAGCTACATTTAATGAATGAATGATCTTCAAACAAATGACTATTTTATGTGAATGATTTAACTTCCTAATTAATGTATTATATACACAAAAGGTAAATTTTCACATTTCTAGACTATGCTACTGTGCAAATAGGCTTTAAAATTCAAGGTGTTGAAGAGATAAGATGGCTCAGTGGGCAAGAGTGTTTGCTATGTAAGGATCTGAACTCAGATTCTAGTACCCATGTAAAAAGTTCAGCACAGGATGTGTGAATGAGAAGCTGTAACCTCAGCTCGATGGAAGGGTGGGGACAGAAGGATCGCTGAGACTCATGGGCTGCCAGCCCATCTTCAGGTTCAGGGAGAGAACATATCATAAGGGAGTAAGGTAATATAGACAAGTATATCCAAAATCCTCTGGCCTCAAACATACCCACAGACACATTACACACACAATAACAGGCACCAATTCTCTCTCTTGCACACAAACAAAATTCAGCCTGCACACTAATTTTCCCAACTCTTCTGAATGCCTCAGGAGTCAGAGTGTGCACTGCTCTTTCAGAAGATCCCAGCCTGGTTCCTAATACCCAAGCCCCTTGGTTCTCAACTTCCCCTAACTCCAATTCCACGGAATCCAACATCTTTTTTTGCCTCCATGGGAACCTGCACTCATGAGCACAAATATACACATAATTAAAAACCAAAGTAAGAGGCCCAGAGAGATGACTCAATGGTTAAAAGCACTTGCTACTACTGCAGAGGATGCAAAGTTCAGTTTCCAGAATCCACATGGTGCTCTGCCACCATTTACAACTTCAGTTCCAGAGGATGATGCCTTCTTCTGACCTCTGAGGGCAACAGGCACAAAAGTGGTACAGACATACAAGCAGGCAAACCATACAAACACAACAAATTTTTTTTTTAAAAAAAGGAAAACATTACGCTTTTTATCTTCTCTTATTTTAAGCAAAGCTTCATTAACTCCAAACTATAAATGTTATACATAAGCTACTAAGTCTGTAAACATAAATATAAGCAGCATTTTGGTATGTTTCCCCATAATTTCTCTGTAAGAAAATAACAGAGGGGCTAGAGAGATGGCTCAGGGGTTAAGAGCACTTACAGCTCTTCCAGAGGAACCATGTTCAATGGTGACTTAACAACTGTTACCAGTTGTAACTCCAGCTGTAAGTGGACCTGGAACTCTCACACAGACAAAAGTACAGGCAAAAATGTCAACGCACATAAAATAAATATAAGAAAAATAAAAGAAAAAAAGACACAGAATGAAAACAGTTTACTCCTGGGTTTGTGTGATTAAGACTGTTATTTAGCTTTCCTACAGATACAGTACAAACAGTTCTAACAAGTACCTCCGCTAGGAAACAAACCTATTATAAAGTTCAAAGACGTTCTTTAAATCTGGCAAATATTACTGTAACTAGAAACAGAAAAAAAAAAGACATTATTTATCCCCAAGTCCTTATCTTATTTCTCCATGCTCTAATGTTTCTCATGAATGATCTTAGCATTTCTGTCACTTTGTGGACATCATCCGCTGCCCATGCTGCAAAGGTAAAACTCATCTACAATCACAGAGCAGATTACATCCAGAGTCGTCCCTGTTATGATTTAGCATGCTTTATAGACTATTAACTGAAGTTACTTTCAGGACCCAGGGGAGCTTTCTAAACAGACAGGTCACATCACAGGAGTGACTTTCACTGTGTCTCCTAATCTAAGTGATGCCAAGAATGGTAAATGACAGAGGACAGCATTTTCATTCAAGAATCACACCTCCAATTCCAGCCATGCCTGTTAAAGCCCATGTGAACAAACTTCTGGACCATACAGAGAGGAACGGTTTTTCACAGAAAAGTTACCCCAGGAAGAGTATGCAGGAGACAGAACAGGAATGAAAACACATGCTAACAGCAAGGAAAGACTCTCTTCCATAGGAATTACCTGGCCTGAACCCATATGTAATGTCCCTTCTTAATAATAATCAAGTTCTGTAGCCAACTGATATTTTGTGTATACTTTTTACAAAATATTATCAACAGGAGCCAGATCAGTGGCTCAGTGGTTCAAAGTGCCCACTGCTCTTTCAGAGGACTATAACCCAGCACTGGAATAGGTAGCTCAGGATGACTCCAAGGTGGTATCTGACTCCTCTGCCCTCTTCAGAAACCTACACTTACATGTACAAACCCATCCCTTTCCCAACAATTGTTTTTTTTTAATTACCAACAAAAGATTTAAAATAATCCATATTCTATATAATGAAGAAAAGTCTACAAATTAGGTCGTTTTTTCTGTCAACTGTCAAAAGTACACAGAAATTTGTAATCTTAAATTTTGTATGTTTACTTAAAAATGTAATTGGAGGGGAGCAGAAAAAATTTAAACTGCATTAAGCTAGTGTGGTGTAACTTTCACTATGCTGAATAATGTGAAGGCAAACTTAAAATACTAACTAAAAATATGAGCGTACCTGTCTGATCTGGTAAAATTGTATCTGAAGTCCTCTCATGTATATACACGAACTATTCCATAAACTGACCACTACTGCACAGTGAAAACCAATCAAATCCAAACTTACTCATTCCTTTTACACATCAAATTTTTGGAGAAAAAAACCCCAACAAACTTGAAATGAGCAACTGAAACTTTTTAACTTACAGTCTGCTGTAAGTTATAACTAACATATCTCCACATGGTGTTGCCATACACCAGTGGTAGGAATACACACACATACATAAATAAATGTTATACTATTTATGAATAGTATATTTTATAAATGAAATACTATTTACAACTTCTGACTAGCAGTTCATGTGGGCTGTTATACGCAAGAGCACTAATCTCTATGAAAGGAACTCTGACAGTCTAAGGACTCGACTCCCAGAAGTCAATGAAATATCACTGGACCATTATCTGTCCCGAACAACAGCTGATTATTTTCAATGGGAACTACCTGTGACTGTTATTTACTTATTAACTAGGAAAAAAAAAACAAAAAACAAACCAAAATAAAAATCTCAGTTCCAGCACTATGTATTATCACACACTATTATCTTCAGCTAATGAAATAAAATTCTCTCCTGCTTTTACTCCCTAACACTAGCTCCAGAAAACAAAAATCTTTACCTTTCCACATCTACTGATTAATTCTCAAGCCCTAGTGACAAACAGTGCCTGTAGAGAGCATTCAGCATATCTTGGACCAATGAAGGAATGGGAGAGGAAAACAGATTCCAGCAGGGAAATAGAGAGGTCCAGAGAGATGGGAACACTGATAAAGATAGAACTGGTTACTCTGAAAAATATTAACTTGTCAGATAAAAGCTCTTCAACATTTTACTAAACAACAAAGCCTTCAAAACCGAACAGCACCAAGAGCAAACATTTCCTAGAAAACCAGTGTCACTGTTGATTTAAAAAAACAAAACAAAAACCTAAAAAAGAAGCAGGGGGAAGGGGGATAAGAAAGATTTGACAGTCACTTGGATGGTTGATTCAGTAAGAAAACTACTATTAAACAAATTCAAGTTCACAGCCCAACTACAAAGGAAAACACACTAGTGAACTTTTTATTAGTGCTGTCGTCCCAGTATTTCTCACTTTCTGGTGTAATCTTTTATTAAAAAAATCATTCATAATGCAATGATTATGAAGATAATTCATTCTCCTGATTGTACCCTCCCTGTTCACAAAGACCCCATTTATTTACAGAAAGGTTCAAGTTTCTACACACTGACAACGCGTTCCTTGCAAATTCGCAATTCTGGATCAGATATGTACTTTTCTTTTTGATATTAAGAATTCAGAGGCCCTAAAGTTCTCCAGGACAAAGTTACTCAACTCGGACAACACTGTCATCTTTCCCTTCCTCACTGCAAAGGGTACTTCAAGAAAAGCCTGCTTAAAAAAATGATCCCCCTTCCCTCCCACAGGACAGAATGCTATGAACCTTCGGAAAGAAAAGTACATACAAGTTTCCTTGGTTTTACTTTTAAAAATCTGCTCGCCTGCCGGTGTGTCTACTTGACTTTTACCTGTTACTGTGGCGACATGAGCAAGTACGTCCAGTTTCCCTGTTACAACAGGACGTTTTAATTAATTGCCTGCCACAGGCTGTCTGATCAAGGCATGGCATCCAAAGTTACACTCCATCTACTAAACACCGCAAGCCTATGACTCAACGTAACGCCAGGAGAAAAAAAGTTTCTGAGAAAACGTTTGCTGTCGCTAAAATCCTACAAGGTAAAACAAGCCTGCGTGGCGACTATTGAGGACTTCCTTGGCTAAGACATGGAAAACCAAGAGCCCAGTTCGTTCCATGCCTCCCCTCCCAGGAGCGGAGGGAGGATACTGAACAGGAGTGGGTGAAGTGCTCAGGAGGTGTTGCAGGACCAGAGATGCTCTATATAAACACTTCTATGCTCGGTGTTGATGGTGGCATTTGTCACCGAGTGGGGCAGGCGGATAGCGAGACGGCTCCCGACTGAG
Source organism: Microtus ochrogaster (assembly GCF_000317375.1). NCBI lineage: Eukaryota > Metazoa > Chordata > Mammalia > Rodentia > Cricetidae > Microtus > Microtus ochrogaster. Next base: position 50,741,199 of record NC_022030.1, on the reverse strand, counting down.
GAGGGGGTAGAGGCGGACAGTCTCCCCTCACCACCGTCCAAGTCAAGCCGGGTCCTTCGGGAAACCACAAGGCAAAAGTTACACACGCCCCACGCGAGAGCGGTGGCGGCAACGCGCGTCCCTTCTGGGCCGCGACACCGAGACCGAGGCCCCGGGGCGGCCCGGGAGGCGAGCGCGCCGGCCCGCGCCGCCCCGTTGCAGGGAAGGCTCGCGCCCCGCCACCGGCGGCCATGGGGGAGGGGAGGCGGGCTGCGGCCTGTTGGCGGAGTTCAGCCCCGGCCTCGCGTGCGGCTCCCGGCCGCGGCTCCGGGTCCCGGGCGCCGAGGACCGACTCACCGGAAAGGCTCGGATCCGCATCTTGGTGTCCTTCCGGCTGCCCGTCCCTTTGCTCAGATTCGACATGGTGCTCGGCCCCTCCCCGGTGGCGGCGGCGGCGGCTGCTGCGGCTCGCACTCCGAGGCGCCGGTGTCACATTGAAGGCGGCCGCGGGGCTCGGCGGGGGGCG
>NC_022030.1:50738955-50740584 GCF_000317375.1 Microtus ochrogaster | reverse complement strand
GGGCTCGGGCGGCTCGGGCTCGGGCTGCGCTGGCGCGGCGGCTCCGCGGGCTTCCCCTCGCGCCGGGCTCGGCTGCCTTTATCGCGCTTCTCCGCGATGGCGGCGGCGGCGGCGACGGACAAACATCTCACTGCGCAGGCCGAACGTCCTCCTCCTCCTCCTTCTCCTCCTCCGCCTCAGCGAGACGAGATCCGGCCCAGAGGGTGGAGGGGGGAGGAGGGAGGGAGGAGAGCGGAGAGTGGAGAGATGGGGGAGGGAGCAGGAGGACGGGAGGGGAGGCGGGAGACCGCGGCGCGCACGTCAGATCTCGCGAGATCAGGTCGGGCGCCGGCCCGGGGCGGGGCGGGGCGAAGCCCGGGAAGGGTGGGCGCCCGGAGAAGGGCTGAGGGAGGGGGTGGAGTTGAGGATGGGCGTGGTCAGAGGCCTGGAGGCGGGAGAGGGGCGGGGACTGTGATCGGAGGCGTAGGCTGCGTTTTCAAAAGAGGAGCGACGGAGACCCCCCCCCCGGTAGGCGGAGGTGGCCGCTGATTGGTGGAGGGCGAGGATGATGCGTCACGTGGGGCAGGAGGGGGGGGAAGTTCCGGGAGCAAAGCTGGGAGGGTTCTGCCGTGGGCTGGCCTGGCTGTGCTTGGCTGGCGAGGGTTGCAGGTAGTCTTGGGAAAGGGCGTGGGTTGCGAGTGGGCTGGGTCTGCGTCCTAGAACTGTGTTTTTCTAGGGCACGTGGCCTAGGGATGGGTACTTGAGCCCCAGCCAAACTCGAAAGGAGGGTTCGTGCCTGAGTTACCTGCAGAGTAAGAAACTGCTGTCCTCTGTTTCGCTGGGTGTTGCAACGCCTCAGAACTAAGGCCACCAGCTTGCTTACACTGTGCAAGCTCCTGCGTTTGTTGGTTAATTGGTATTTTCTGGAGGATCAAAAGCCAACTAATATCAAAATCCGGTTTTTATTTATATAGAAATAAAACAAGTGCCTAATGTAGTACCGTATTTTAATTATTTGTTAAACATGATAGACACCCGCCAAACAAATCTTTTGTACCATTACAAGAGCAGTGTAAATCATTAAAACAAAAATCGCCATGAAATTCAGTTTGCTGTAGGTTTTGAAGCATTTTTTCGAGGACTCATCATCCTATAGTTGAAATATCGAGTTCGACTACCTTTTGCTTTTAAATTAGTATGAATCCTACTTCCTAATTTGCCTACTTGGTCAATTGCTGTTTCCAGCTCTTCAGGAAAATATGAGTTTCTCCCGAAGTTTTTGATCTTCACATTTTAATGAACTGTTGTCCGGGTGGACATCTACATTTGAAATCTGAGCTCCAAATACTTTTTAAAATAGAAAACTTAATAAAGCTTGTTTATGGTCAGATTAGCCCTAAATTATTTATAATATCTAAGCTTACAGTGCTATGCTCACCTTGGTTGAAAATTCCTCATTGAAAAAATAAAATATATTTACCTCCTGACATGGTGGCACACACCCTTAATCCCCAGCACTAGGGAGGCAGAGGCGGGAGGATCTGTGTGTTCAAGGCCATCTTGTTCTACAATGTGAATTCCAAGACCACCAGGTGGTTACACAGAGAAACCCTTTTTCAAAATACAAATATATATATATATATATATATA
>NC_022030.1:50737735-50738855 GCF_000317375.1 Microtus ochrogaster | reverse complement strand
AACTAAAAATAAGACATCAAGAATGGGTGGTCCTTGGACTTCCCACAGGGCAGGGAACCCTGATTGCTCTTTGGGCTGACGAGGGAGGGGGACTTGATTGGGGGAGGGGGAAGGAAATGGGAGGCTGTGGCGGGGAAGAGACAGAAATCTTTAATAAATAAATAAATAAAAAAGAATGAGTTAAGTAAAACCAAGAAGGGCTCTGACAAATACAGTAACTGTTGCATAGAAGTTTATAATTTGTATGCTAATTGATCTCTATTTCCATAATTATCAAAATATGAAACTTTTCTGTTGGCGGTCTTGTCACATAACTCCGTTTTGTTAGTAAAATTTAATATATGTTCTGGAGCCAGTGGTTTGAATCTAAGCTCTGCTACCTTATTAACTGTCTAAAACATGTCTTTGTGGGCAAAGACTTGACTGTTTTGCCTGGAGGGTTTCATCTGCGAAATGGAGACACAGCGTTTCCTCCCGAGTTGCAATCAAATTTGAATGGGTGAATACATTTAAAAGCCATCAAAGGGTCGATGAGGTGGCAGAAGCAGATGTGCTTGCCTTACTCAAGTCTGATGAACTCAAAGTCTGTCCCTGGCACCTCCCTAGAGGTTACAAAAAGAACTACCATTGAAAGGTTTCTTTCTGACACCACACACAAACACACAGAAGATATAGTATATCAACAGCCACATAGTCACATATGCAACAATAATGTAATAAAAGTTTAAAAATTTGAAAGCAATCACAGCAGTCATGCAATACCTGCTGGCTCTCATTGTTATTCATTAAAGCCTAAGTTATACTCCTTCCTAAAAAATAGGTAAATACTGGTATGCTTTTTATAAAGTGGATCATATCTGAAGGCCAGTGTGCAGCTCAGATGCCACAAATCAGGAAAACACTTTAGAGAGCTGGAGAGCCCTTATAAGGTTATCAGTTTTATTTTATCAAATAAAAAGGAACAACCAGATGAGCGAGATGGCTAGACAGATAACCACTGAGGATCTGAGTGGACTCTAGTGCCAATAGACGGAAGGAGAGAACCTACTTGGCTAGACAGATAACCACTGAGGATCTGAGTGGACTCTAGTGCCAATAGACGGAAGGAGAGAACCTACTT
>NC_022030.1:50723835-50737635 GCF_000317375.1 Microtus ochrogaster | reverse complement strand
TCTTCAGAATCTGAGATTCTGTCTTCTATCTCTTGTATTCTGCTGGTTATGCTTGTTTCTGTAGTCTCTATTCGTTTACCTAGATTTTCCATGTCCAGCCGGCCCTCTGTTTGTGTTTTCTTCTTTGACTCCATTTCAGTTTTCAAGTCTTGAACTGTTTCCATTATCTTCTTCATTGTTTTTCCTTGGTTTTTTAGGCCTAGGATATCATTCACTGATTTACTCAATTCTTCAAACTTTCTGTTATATTTCTCATCCATTTCTATAAGCGCGTTTTTTTACATGCTGTTTAAGGGCCTCTGTCACATTCATAAAGTCAGTTTTCTTCTACTTCTTCTTGATTAAGGTGTTCATTTCCTCCTGTTGTGAAGTCGCTGGGTTCTGGTGGTTTCATGTTGTTTTTCAGATTGTTGGTTGAATTCTTGCATTGGTGCCTGCCCATCTCTTCCTCTGAATGCTCCCTTACGGATCTTCCTTTACAGGATCCGGTCTCCTTGCCAATGATGTACCTTCCCAGTGATGTCACTCCCCAGCGATGGCTCTCCTGGTGCCCAGATCGGATCTCCGTGCTGCTTGGGTAGCTCGTAAACAAAGGGCCTATCTTGCTTGCTACAGGCAGGCTATCTGGACATAGATGTTTTTCTCCAAACTTCTCCCTTCTGTATAGGAGCACTCTTAATCAGGTCTTTTATGGTGTATCCTGTGTGCCAGCTTCATCTCAGTCAGCAGTTGAGTGAAGTAATTTTTTGAGGGTGTTCACAGTAACCTTTCAGGAGGGCATGGTCTATCATACCATATTGGGATAGAAGCAATCCACAGGGTCTCATAATCTGTGAGAACAAAAGAAGATCCTTTTCTCCAAAGCATCATATCCTTAGACCCAAATTGGGAAGTCATGATACCTTTAGAACATACATGTTGGATCAGCTTAGCAGCCCACACAATGAAATTTCTCTCTGTATTTAGCTCCGTTACAGTAAAAAAATTCAAAGAAAATACAATAATACATAGAATCCAGACTCTCTGTGAATATCCCATTTTTACATGGCTTATTTTTCTTTATTTCTTTTAATTTATAACTATCTGTACTTTATCTCTTTAAAGACTTTACCCTGTTTTTGCATTAACTTTATTTTATTACTTTTTAATACACCTTTTCTTCTCTCTCCTAAGCTTATGTATGTCTATCTTACTCTATGACCCATTTAGAGGTCTTTAATGTCTGAATCTGTCCTATTGTGAATCTGTAATTCTTTACCGTCCATGAACATTTTTCCTTTGTAATTTTAAATCTCTAAGTGCTTAAGAATCTAAGCTGTGACATTCCTAGGTCAAAAACAGGTACTGTGGGCTTGCCCCACCCAGTCCAACATGACAGAGCCACTTGTGCCTCTGAGCCATGGAGCTGCAGGCTATTCTGGATGTTGGCTCCACATCTCTCCAATTTCAAAATGGTGGGTATACCATTTTTGCTAGCTCTGGGGCCAACAGGTAGAAGCCACACTCAGCACTTTAACTCTGAGACTGAGCATACGGCACATAAACTTTTTCTTTTTGAGTTACAGCCATATCTACCATGCAGAGCACTGTGCAGCTGGAAACATCTCTCCAACCTGCCTAAGCCTGATCCCACAGTCTACCCAGGTGGGGAATGCAGGCATAGTCTCAGAGTACTTTCTTCCCCAATCCTGATCAAGAACACAAACGTCCAGTCCCATAAAAGCCATTGAAATGCTTTATAGCCGAAGTTCACACTGGTGGCACAGACCAGGAAGCTGTATTTTAAAACTGCGCAGCTTTTATCCTGCTACGGCTGCTGAATCAGGGAAATTTCTCTGCGCCACGCCACCCACGAACAGCAAAAAGCTGTGTTAAACTCTCTCTCTCTCCTATTTAAGCCCTCCCAGGTTTCACATGGAGTTAGTAGACCACTATGGAGCGCCAATCTGTTGTAAGAGGAGCGGGCTGCTTTTTGTCATGCCTGGCTCCCTGCCACCAGGCTATCTTTGCCTGAAATAATTACATGGAAACTGTATTCATTTAAATGCTGCCTGGACCATTGGTTCTATCCTCTTATTGACTAACTCTCACATATTAATTCAACCCATTTCTAATAATCTGTATCACCACTTGACTGTGACTTACTGGTATGAGTCTAACCAATGTCTGTCTTGTAGAGGAGAGCCATGGAATCTGCCTGACTTGTCTTTCTTTCTCCCAGCATTCTGTTTGGTGTACTCTACCTATCTGAATTCTGCCCAACAAAAAGCCAAGGCAGTTTCTTTATTTGACCAATGAAAGCAACACATAGAAAGAAGAACCTCCTACATCATCCTGGATATGTTTGTTGGTATTGTTTGCTCCTATTAGAAGGAGTTTTGGGAGAAAAATCACACTAAATGTGAGTGGTGTTGGAACCAGATTGAACAAAGATAAATAGATGATAGATAGATACATAGATACATAGAAGGACAGAGAGACAGACAGACAGAGAGACAGAGCATCTTAGCAGCACTTTTTTTTCTTCCTCTGCTTTGTTGTGGTACACAAATGTTACATCATGACTGTGACACATGTCTCCTCCCCTCCATGTTCTGTCCACATATTGGAATGAAACCATTGGCTCCATTCTCTGACTCTGGAGTCAAAAAGAAAATCTGTCTTCAGGTTGTACCTGGAAGCTCCTTTGTCATGTGACACTTAAAGTAGCTAATGTCACAAATGTGAAAAAAAAAACATTTCTGAACCTTAACCCAAATCAACCTTAGCTTCTTCTCAGTACGTAAAATGTCTAGGATTCTCCTGTTACAGGAACGGAAGGCTGGCTCACCCATACCTACTATGAGTATCCTCATGCACAAAGCAATGTGTTCCAAATCTTTCTCCTTTGCTAGTTTCCTACTGTCATTTCCCTGGTCATTTTGGTGCAGACTCCACATTACAGAACAGGTGTAATTCATTTAGCAGCACAGAGGGCAGTAAGGAGAACATGCATCTAAGCACTGTGCCTAGTTCTGGAAGTCCTAGTGAAGAAAGGGAAGAGGCATTTTATGAGTCAGGGGAGTCATAGTCATGACAGGGGAAACCATAAAGATAGCTGAGCCGCACTCGGGTGGGAACATGGAGTTTAAATCAACCATTAGTGTGTTTGCATGGAACTGACCTAGTCCCTCTATATATGTGACAGTTGTGTAGTTTGATCTGTTTTTAAGACTCCTAGCAGTGAGATCAAGACCTGTCCCTAGCATTTAACTGGCATTTGGGAATCATTCCACATGCTGGATTAACTAGTACAGTTTTGATGCAAGGGGAAGAGCTCTGGCCTACACCAACTTGATGTGCCATGCTTCATCCAAGCCCCTGGGAGGTTTGCCTCTTTCTGAATGGGGATGGAGGAAGAGTGGATGGGAAGGTAGGTAGATGAGATATAGGGGTGGGGTGAAATTGGAGGAGAGGATGGAGGGGAAACTGTGCTCAATATGTAAAATAAATGAAAAATGTTAATAAAACAAATTATGTTTTTTAAAATAGGGCAGTCATCTGTCTTGGGCTATGAGTTTTAACCAGTGTATAACAATTCCTTGAACATATCTACCTGGGATCCATAATGCTTGTCTTCCTTGTCACCACAAGCAGAGTGAGGCACTGAAGAGCCCAAGCAGGTATAGCTGAAACTCTGTCGTTTTTAGCCATGAGAAATATGAGTTCAGTTCAGCTAAGAATGCATAGACTATGACTCAAAGGTGAGCCAATGGCCATATTCCTTCCTCTGGGCTGTTAGGAATGGTGTTGATGGTGTGTGATTGTGATTGTTTATCTCCTTAACCATTGTGCCATTATTACATTATTACATTGGTGGGCACAGCTTTCCTCTCAAGATGGTATTGTAGCACACACAGTCTCAGTATCTTAGGGAAAGATCATTAATAACTTGTCTCTCCCATCCCATTGTTCAGTAATTTCTAGTAGTATGTAAACTAGAAACTAAGAAAAGAATGTCCTGATTTGAGAGTTTCAGTTTATGATTGGCACCTCAATGCTCTCCAACCAAGGGGGTTGCATCTTTAGGAAAATAGTGTTGAATTTGGTTATGAAGGTATCTTCAGCACTAAGGCACTGAATGTGTTTATGATGGGAAACAAGGACAATGGCAATACCTGTATTATTTTGGGTTCCCCAGGGCCTCTATGACCAATAGGGAGGTAAGTCTATGCCCGGTACTAAGAATTAGTTAAAAACCTTGATGTCTCCTAGAAGCACTGTTGTCCACCAATGGAGAAACCTCCACTACAAGTTCCATTTTCATCTGTAGGTTGATTAGCTTACAAGCTAGGAGAGTTCCCTAGGGCTTCCATATACACTCTTATCTTTGGTTAACTTTACCCTGCTCTGCCCCATCTACCTGTTTTGTTTTTCTTAAAGAGATGTCAGATGTGGTCACAAGGGGACAAAGGAAAATCTCAGGGAAGCAACAAAGGTTTGTTCTACCCAGATATGTTCAAGGAACTGGAATACAGTGGTCCAAACTCATTGCCAAACTGAGAAACCTGCCCTCTTTTTTAAAAAAATATTTTATTTTTTTAACATATTTTCTTTTATTTTACACACCGAGCACAGGTTCCCCTCTCTTTTCTTCTATAATTCCTCCTTCCACACAGCCACCACAGCCACCACAGCCACAGCAACCCATGGTGTCAGTAGAGTGGACTCAGGTGCAGTGAGGACAGAGACTCAGGAGAGGAGAAGGAGATGTGATGACCCTCCCTGCTGTGTGAACCTTATATACCAGTGCTGGGGAGTCCTGCAGGGAGCATGTGACCCCTTCCTTCTGTCATCTGACTTCCTGTATTTGTGAGACTCTCACCAGCTCTTATTTATCTCTCTTCTTAGATATCCTTGACTTCTGCACATTTCTGTTACATTACTCTTCCTGAAAATGAATCAAAAGGGCCGAGCGTTCCTGAGAAGAATTCTGGGCTCCAGGAACTGGAGAAGACTGTCCAGGTAATGGGTAATCTTCCATTTTCCCTCACAATGTCATATCACATCCTTTTGTGAGCCGTGGGCAGGGCTTACAACCCTCAGGCCTCTTCAGGTAACCTCTGTGCCATATGATCTGTGTGCTTCTGATATGTCCATAAGTCAGGTAGGCATAGATTTTGCCTTCAGAGGGCTTGCCAAAGAAATTCTGAGGAGTGAAAAAAAGAAGATAAGAACAAATATATTGGTTACTGCCATTGTCTTCTTTACAGCTATGGAGCCAGTTGGGCCTGAAATCAACATTATGACCTCTGCATATGAAGCATTACTATGTGTTTTATCTCTGGGGCACTCAGGTTTAATTACACGTTTAAATGAAGGACTCTATAAAAATCCATATTATAGTGATGTAACTTATCTTCCACTTTGAATCAGGAATCAATTTTTTCTTTGATTGTGGAATAGAAATTCACTTGTATAAAACACATGATGCTTTCTGTACTGACCTGGAGTTGCAGAAGAGTGGGCAGTATGGCCTTTTCCTTTTTAACTTTTTCCTTCATTTACATACCAATCTCAGTTTCCCCTTGGTTCTCTCCTCCTATTCTCCCCACCTTACCCCCACCCCACTATGTCTGATCCTCAGAGACTGTAAGACCTGCCCTGGGAAGTCAACTAATTCTATCCCATTACTTCCTTGAAGCAGGACCAGGGCTTTCCCCTCCCCCATTTATAGAATGAGCAAGGTATCTCTCCATAGATAATGGGATACACAAGGTCACTTCATGCACTAGGGTTAGATCCTGGTCTCACTGCCAGAGGCTCCACATACTGCCTAAGCCATACCATTGTCACCTGTTCTCTAGGTTCTTTGGAGGTTTCCCAGTGGTTAATCAAGAGTCAGTGATTTCCCACCAGATCAGGTCAGCTGATTTAGTGGGTTCTGCCATCATGGTCTTGACCTCTTTGTTTATATTATTGCTCCTCTCTCTCAAATATCGTACTATGGAATCTTGGCCCAGTTGTTAGCTATGGATTTCTGCATCTGTTTCTGTTCTATTTTCTCTGGAGCTGTGGAATGTAAACTGGTTATCCTTTGCTTTATGTTTAATATCCACTTTTGAATGACTGTGTACTATATGTGCCTTTTTGGGTCTGGGTTACCTCATTCAGGATGGCTTTTTCTAGCTTCATTCCTTTGCTTGAAAAGTTAAAGATGTCATTATGTTTTTTCTTAACTCTGATTTGATGTGGGAGTACCCTCTTGTGTGTTATAATTACCATTAATGAATAAAGAAACTGCCTTGGCCTGTTGATAGGGCATAACTTAGGTAGGCGGGAAAGACAAAACTGAATGCTTGGAAAGGGAAAGAGTCAGAGAGATTCCCTGGATCTGCCAGAGACAGATGCTGGAAATTTTACCTGGTAAGCCACTGCCTCATGTCAATATATAGATTAATAAAAATGGGTTAATTTAATATGAGTTATCCAATAAGAAGCTAGAGGTAATGGGCCAAGCAGTGATTTAATTAATACAGTTTCTGTGTGGTTTAAGGACTAAGGTCAGTCTGGATGAACAAGTGGGTCCTCCTCCTACACTGAATAGTACTCCATTGTGGAAATGTTCCCTATTTCTTTATTCATTCTTTGGAGGAAGAACATCTAGGTTGTTTCCAGGTTCTGGTTACTATGAACAATGCCGGTACGAACATATTTCTGCAAGTGTCCTTGTGATGTGAGTGAGCATCCTTTGCGTATATACCCAGGAATGGTATTTCTGGGTCTTGAGCAAGGTTGTTTCCTAATTTTCTGAAAAATCACCATGCTGATATCCAAAGGGGCTGTACCAGTTTTGACTCCCACCAGCAATGGAGGAGTGTTCTCATTACTCCACATCCTCTTCAGCATAAGTTGTCATCAGTGTTTTTGATCTTGGCCATTCTTACAGGTATAAGATGGAATCTCAGAGTTGTTTTGGTTTTTATTTTTCTGATGACTATAGATGTTGAACAATTCTTTAAGGGTCTTTAAGCCATTTTAGATTCATTTGTTGAGAATTCTGTTTATAATTCTTAAAATTCTTACCCTATTTTTTTAAAATTGGATTATTTGTTCTTTTGATAACCAATTTCTCGAGTTCTTTTGTATATTTTGGAGATCAACCTTCTATTTGATATTGGATTAATGAAGATCTTTTCCCATTCTGTATTCTGCCATTTTGTCTTGTTGACTGTGTCCTTTGCTTTATAGAAGTTTCTCAGTTTTAGGGCATCCCATTTATTAATTGTTTCTTTAAGTGTCTGTGTTAATGAGATTATATTTGTGCCAATGTGTTCAAGTGTACTTTCTACTTTCTCTTCTATGAGGTTCAGTGTGGTTGTTTTTATGTTGAGGGTTTTTATCTATTTTAACTTGAGTTTTGTGCATGGCAATAGATATAGATCTATTTTCATTCTTCTGCATGTTGATATCCAGTTAAGAATTAGGATGCAACCTAGCTCAAGACCCAGCAATACCACTTTTAGATATATACCCAAAGGATGCTCAATCATACCTCAAGGATATTTGCTCAAATATGTTCATAGCAGTATTATTTATTATAACCAGACCCTGGAAACCATCTAATTTGCCCTTGTACAAAGAATAAATATAAAAGATGTTGTATATTTATACAATGCTGTACTACACAGCAGGAAATAATGACATCTTGAAATTTGTAGGCAAATGGATGGAGCTAGAAAACATCATTTTGAGTGACATAACCCAGATCCAGAAAGATAACTATCTGCTCACTTGTAAGTGACTTTTAGACATAAAGCAAAGAAAAGCCAGCATACAATTCACAATCCCAGAGAGCCCACACAACAAAGAGGACACTAAGAGAGATATACATGGATCTAATCTATATGGGAAGTAGAAAAAGGCAAGATCTCCTGAGTAAATTGGGAGCATGGGGATTGTAAGAGATGGTAGAAAAGGAGAGGGGAGGAAGGAAAGCAGAGTAAGATATATAGCTCAATAAAAAAAGTAAAATAAGGTATTACAGAAGGGACAATGTCACAAAATTCTTAGTACTATTTGGCCCTATACAGCTGCCATTTCTTGATATTATTTAAATAAAAGTTTTCAGGGATAAGCTCCATGCCATCACAAGAAAAAAATTGAAGTCAGGGATGGTGACATCACCTGAAGTTCCTTTATCGTACAGTATTGTTTGTGCTGTCCTGGGTTTTTGTTTTTTCATATGAAATTTAGTATTGTTCTTTTGAGGCTTATCCATAATTGTGCTGAGATTTCTATTCATATTGCTTTGAATATGTAGATTGCTTTTTGTAGGATAGCTATTTTTACTATTTTAATCTTATCTATCCATAAGCAAGGGAGTTCTTTCCATTTTCTGATATCCTCTTCAATTTTGTTCCTCAAAGACTTAAAATTCTTGTCATAGAGGTGTTTTACTTGTTTGGTTATAGTTACCTCAAGATATTTTATGTTGTTTGTAGCTGTTGTGAAGGGTGATGTTTCTCTGATTTCTTTATCATCTGTAAATAGGAGGGTTACTGATTTTTTTTTGAGTTAATCTTGCATGCTGACACATTGCTAAAAGTGTTTATCAGCTGTAGGAGTTCCCTGGTAGAACTTTTGGTTTCACTTATTTATACAATCATATTATCAGCATATAGCAAATGTTTAACTTCTTCCTTTCCAATTTGTATTCCCTTGATCTCCTTTTGTTGTCTTATTGCTCTGGCTAGAACTTTGACTACTTTATTGACTAGATACAGAGAAAGTGTACAGACTTGCCTTGTTCCTGATTTTAGTGGAATCACTTTGAGTTTCTCTCCATTTACTTTGATGTTGACTGTTGTCTTATTGTATACTGCATTATGTTTAGGAACGTCTTTTGCATCCCTGATCTCTCCAATACTTTTATCATGAAGGGATGTTGGATTTTGTCAAATGTATTTCAACATCTAATGAGATAATAATGTTTTTTTCTTTTAATTTGTTTCTATGGTGCATTACATTGAAAGAACTTTATCTTGAACTATAGCTGCATCTCTGGGATGAAGCCTTCTTGATTGTAAGGGATGATGTTTCTGATGTGTTTTTGGATTTGATTTGCCAGTATTGTTTTGAGTATTTTTTCATCAATGTTCATGAGGGAGATTGGTCAGTAATTTTGTTTCTTAGTTGTATCTTTGTATGGTTTGAGTATCAGGTAGCTGAACCTCATAAAAAGAGCTTTGCAGTGTTCTTTCTGTTTTTTATTGTGTGGAACAATTTGAGGAGTATTGGTATTAGCCCTTTTTTAAAATTTTGATAGAATTCTGCGGTGAAATCATCTGGCCCTGGGTTGTTGTTTTTTTTAGGTTCAGAGTATTTTGATAACTGCGTCTATTTCTTTATGGGTTATAGATCTATTCAATTTGTTTATCTGATATTGATTTAGTTTTGGTATGTGGCACTTATCCCCAAAATTATCCATTTTATGTTTTCTAAATTTTTAGAGCACAGGTTTTTGAAGTATGACCTGCTGATTCTCTAGATATCCTCAGTATCTGTTGTTATGTACAAGTTTTCATTTCTGATTTTGTTAAGTTGGATGTTGTCTCTCTGCCTTTTGGTTAGTTTGGATAAGGATTTGTCTATCTTGTTGATGTTCTCGAGAAAATCAACTCTTTGTTTCATCAATTCTCTATATTGTTTTCTTTTTTTCTATTTTGTTGATTTCAGCCCCCACTTTGATTGTTTTTTGCTGTCTACTCCTCCTGAGTGAGTTTTCTTCTTTTTGTTCTAGAGCTTTCAGGTGTTCTGTTAATTTACTAGTGTGGGATTTCTCTAGTTCCTTTATGTGATGTGGGATTCTGCTTTGTATGCTGTGAGTACCATTGTTTAGTGAATAAAACTGCTTTGGGCAGATTAGAGCATGACGGGAATTCTAGGCAGATACAGAGGAGAAAGTAGGCTGAGTCAATGAGAAGCCATGTAGTTGCTGGAGGAGACAGATGCCCAGGTACTTTACTGGTAAACCACGAGCCTCCTGGCAAAATAATAGAAATGGGTTAATTTAAGATATAAGAGTTAGTTAGCAATATTTCCAAGTGATGGGCCAAGCAGTGTTTTAAATAATATAGTTTCTGATTGATTATTTTGAGTCTGAATGACTGGGAAATGAATGAGCAGCCTACACCAACCTTTATGAACTATAAACTTTCCTTTTAGCACTGCTTTCATTGTGTCCCATAAGTTTGGGCATTTTGTGTGGTCATTTTCATGAAACTTTAGGAAGTCTTTAATTTCTTTCTTTATTTCTTCCTTGACTCAATGATGATTCACTAAGCATTGTTCAATTTCTATGTGTTTGTGTGCTTTCTGAAATTAGTGTTGTCATTGAATACTAAGTTTAAACCATGGTGATCTGATAAGATACATGGGGTTATTCCAATTCTTTTGTATCTGTTCAATTTTTTTGTTTTGGCTTTTTTTTCTTTTTTAATTTTATTTTTCCATTCAAAATTTCCACTTCCTCTCCTCCTCCCATTCCCTTCCCACTCCCCACTCTCCTTCCTTCTCCCTCCAGTCTTATTTTTTTTTTTATTTTTTTCGAGACAGGGTTTCTCTGTGGTTTTGGAGCCTGTCCTGGAACTAGCTCTTGTAGACCAGGCTGGTCTCGAACTCACAGAGATCCGCCTGCCTCTGCCTCCCAAATTTTCCCTCCAGTCTTAAGAGAGGGCAGGTTACTCTGCCCTGGGGGAAAACCAAGACCCTCTCCCCTTCATCCAGGCCTAGGAAGGTGTGGATCCAAATAGACTAGTATTCCAAAAAAAGCCAGTACATGCAATAGAAACAAGCCCCAGTGCCATTATCAATGGCTTCTCAGTCAGCCCCTATTTTCAGCCAAATTCAGAGAGTTCGGTTTGATCACATGCTTGTTCAGTCCCAGTCTTGCTGGATTTGATGAACATTCATTAGATCAGGCACACTGTCTCAGTGGGTGGACCTCGCAGTCCTGACTTCCTTGCTCATCTTCTCCCTCCTTCTGCTCATCAACTGGAGCTTGGGAGTTCAGTCCAGTAATGTGGGTCTCTATTTCTATCTTTATCCATTGCCAGATAAAGGTTCTATGGTGATATTCAAGATATTCATCAGTGTGACTGCGGGACAAGGCCAGTTCAGGCACCCTCTCCTCTACTGCCCAAGGACCTAGCTGGGGACATTCCCATGGAACCTGGGATCTCCTCTAGAGCCAAGTCTCTTGCCAACCATAAAATGGCTCCCTTAATTAAGATATCTTCTTCCCTGCTCCTATATTTCCTTTCTTCCATCTCAACCCTCCCACTCCCACAAACTCTCCCTAATCCTTCCCTTCTCCCTTCTCTCTCCACCTCTCCCCTTTCCCTACTCCACTCCACCCCCATGCTCACAACTTTTGCCTGGCGATATTGTCTGCTTCCAATTTCCAGGAGGATAAATATATGTTTTTCTTTGGGTTTACCTTATTATTTGGCTTTTCTTGGCTTGTGAACTATAGCCTCGGTGTCCTTTGTTCATGGCTAGAGTCCACTAATGAGTGAGTACATACCATATTCATCTTTTTGGGTCTGGCTTATCTCATTCAGGATAGTGTTTTCTATTTCCATCCATTTGCATGCAAAATTCAAGAATATATATATATCGCTGAGTAGTACTCTAATGTGCATATGTTCCACAGTTTCCTTATCCATTTTTCCTTTGAGGGGCATCTAGGTTGTTTCCAGGTTCTGGCTATTACAAATAATGCTGCTATGAACATAGTTGAACAAATGCTTTTTTAGTATGATTGGTCATCTCTTGGGTATATTCCCAAGAGTGGTATTGCTTGATCTTGAGGTAGGTTGACTCCCAGTTTCCTGAGAAACTGCCACACTCATTTCCAAAGTGGTTGCACAAGTTTGCATTCCCACCAGCAATGGATGAGTGTTCCCCTTACTCCACATCCTCTCCAGCATACATTATCATTGGTGTTTTTGATTTTAGCCATTCTGACAGGTGTAAGATGGTATCTCAAAGTTGTTTTGATTTGCATTTCCCTGATCGCTAAGGAATTTGAACATGACCTTAAGTATCTTTTGGTCATTTGAACATTTTCTGTTGAGAATTCTCTGTTCAGTTCAGTACCCCATTTTTAAATTGGGTTATTTAAAATTTTAATGTCTATTTTCTTGAATTCTTTATATATTTTGGAGATCAGAACTTTGTCTGATGTGGGGATCTTTTCCCATTCCATAGGTTGCCTTTTTGTCTTAATGACAGTGTCCTTTACTTTACAGAAGCTTCTCAGTTTCAGGAGGTCCCATTTATTCATTGTTGCTCTTATTGTCTGTGCTACTGGAGTTATATGAACGAAGTGGTCTCTTGTGCCCATGTGCTGCAGTCTACTTCCCACTTTCTCTTCTGTCAGGTTCATTGTGGTCAGTTTGAGGTCTTCAATCCATCTGGACTTGAGTCTTGTGCATGGTATAGATATGGATCTATTTTCATTCCTCTACAGGTTGACATCCAGCTATATGAGCATTATTTGTTGAATATGCTTTCTTTCTTCCATTGTATAATTTTAGCTCCTTTGTCGAAAATCAGGTGTTCATAGGTTTGTGGGTTAATATCTGTGATGTAGGAGGGTCATCTGTCTATGTGTTACTTTCATTGGTTAATAAAATGACTGCCTTGGCCTTTTAATAGGACAGAAAATTAGGTGGGTGGATAGACAGAACAGAATGCTGGGAAGAAGGCAATGAGGCAGATGCCATGCTTCTCCTATCCATGATGGACGGTGGTTAGAATCTTCCCAGTAAGCCACCACTTTGTGGTGGTACACAGATTATTAGAAATGGGTTAATCAAGATGTGAGAGTTAGCCAAGAAGAGGCTAGAACTAAAGGGCCAGGCAGTGTTTAAATGAATACAGTTTGTGTGTTTTTATTTCTGGGGCTAAGCTAGCAGTGCGGGAGCCGGGTGCAATGAAGAGCAGGTTTACTTGCCACATCACTACAAATAGCGCCCAGACATGGATAACTGAATCCCCCAGAAAGCCTGAGAAAGCTTGGGAAAGAATAGAGTAAAACATGTTTTCTTGGTAGCAACAATTTCTTGGGTCTGCTCTGCTTGCTATAGGCAAGCAAGCGCTCTCATCTAAGAGAGGCTTCCTGACTCAGCTCTAGCTGCAAAACCTTGCAGCTCTTTTAAGAGGTCCTGCCATGAAACACTTAACAATGTTGATGAAAAGCTGAATGCATGCTTTTTGCTTTTCAGCTGTAGCAGGAAAAAAGTTACACTGTTTTAAAATGCCGGTTTACTGGGCCGTCCTGCCAGAACAAACTCTCACTCTTTCAGGCAGACAGTCCAACTGATTTTGGTCTGTGAGCAGAATGCTGCAGCTTGCTTGTTGTCAGGGATCTTGAAACACCATAGAGTTTTGGCAATAAACATGGCTCCAGCTTGTACCTTCGCCATGAGCCTAGACTCTCAGGAAGCTAAGAAATGGGCTGGATCTAGCTGTCAAAGCCTTGGCTTTAATCCTCTCCATACTGTTTAGCAAATTAAAGGCTCTTGTAGTCAGAGAAAGAGAAATATACAGTAAAGAGAGATACAAAGACAAAAAAATCTAAATGTTTTACTGTGTGTTAAAAATATATGCTGGCTTGGGAGAGAAAAGAAAAAGATTAAAGTTCTTAAAAAGAAAAAAATATTGGATGCTCAACTTACTAAACCTGGATGGAGGTGGGCGGTCCTTGGACTTCCCACAGGTCAGGGAGCCCTGATGGCTCTACGGGCTGATGGG
>NC_022030.1:50695414-50723735 GCF_000317375.1 Microtus ochrogaster | reverse complement strand
GGGGGGGGGGGGGGGGGGGGGGGGGGGGCGGTGGCGGAGAGGAGGCGGAAATCCTCAATAAATAAATAAAGAAAAAAAAAGAAAAAAATAGAGTAGTTGGGTTACACACCTTAAATCCCAACACTTGGGAGCAGAGGTAGATTGACCTCTGTGATTTCAAGGTGTGGTAGCATGCACCTTTAATCCCAATGCCTGGAAAGCAGAGACAGACAGATTTCTGTGAGTTCAAAGTGTTGTAGCACACACCTTTAGTCCCAGCACTTGGGAGGCAGAGGCAAGTGGATCTCTATGAGTTCAAGAACAGCTTGGACTACAAAGTTATTCCAGGACAAAGATAAACAAAGAACCTCTCTCAAAAAAGTAAAAATAAATAAAATAGAGGTTAAAATAAAGCAGTATAAAGATGGAAAATACACAGAGAATCTTGATACTATATGCTATTATGCTCTCTTTGAATTGTTTGAATGCTGAAGAAGGAAAAACAGCTGCTAAAAGATATTTGTTTATAAATGCTGCTGAACTAATCCAAGATAGATATTTTGAAAATACCTTGACTTCAAAATTTGGATCTAAGGTTATGATGCTTTGGAAAAGTTTTTCTTTTGTTTTCACAAAGGATGAAACCCTGTGGATTGTTTCTATCCCAATATGGTATGATAGACCACGCCCTCCTGAAAGGTTGCTGTGAACACCCTTTAAAAATTACTTCATTCAACTGCTGACTGAGATGAACATGGTACACAGGTTACACCATAAAAGATCTGATTACCAGCGCCCCCATTCATCATGAAGAAGTTTGGAGTGAAATAACTGTGCCCACATTCCCAAATGTTGTTTTTAAGTGTTCTTTTACATTTAAAGGGGGATATGATATAGATATGAATAACTTGCATTGGTATGGATTTTAAGGTCAATTTTGTTATATGTATATGTATTTATAATATTGATTAAGGTATTGTGATTGTGTAGCTCATTTTTAAAATGTAATGTATAATTAGAAAATATAGGTTTAATGGATAATCATCAATAATAGTCAAGCTTGTACTCATGTTAGTTATATTTCCTAGATATGCATAGATATATTTCAGATAGGCATTCTTCATATCTTTCAAAGACTACAGAATATGGCATTTAATGTTTTAATAATTTAGGGCTGTTCATGACAAGAGACATGTCTGCTCCTGGCAGCATCAATCTACTTCAAGAGCAAGATGGGCACCAAAGAGATTCCTTATGGAGTTTGATAGCCATTTGGGAAAGAAACTGCTCTTGCCTGGACTGTTGCATAAACTGGACACAGAGAACCCACAGAGAGAGGATTGCTGAACTTGCCAAAAGGTGAGATGAACCTTTTGAGTTCCTGATTCATGAAAGAGTCTGTGAGACATTCTGCAGGACACAGCATAAAGTTACTGAACTGTCTTTAAAATTTTCTGCTTCATGGAAATGTCTGCTGGATACTATGGGCCAGTAGGCTGAAGATGGATGCCCCAACGGTACAAAAGAACTTTGGGTGATTGTACAGGCAGCAAGATGTCTCTGTCATTTCTAGAGTTTTTGAAGTTGCTTACTTCTTGTTCACTTAGGTAATATTATATCCTTCTGGAGTCTTTAATGGAGTTGAAGGATGGTTAGTTATAGTTATAATTTTCCTTTGTTATGGTAAAAGATAAAAAAGATCTAAATGTTGAAATTGTAATGCTTGTTAACTGTTTGTTATATGTAATTTTATTATGCTAAAGTGAGAGCTTTTCTTTTTTGTTTAAATAGAAAAAAGGGAAATGATGTAGGAGGGTCATCTGTCTATGTATTACTTTCACTGGTTAATAGGGCAGAAAATTAGGTGGGTGGAGTAGACGGAACAGAATGCTGGGAAGAAGGCAATGAGGCAGATGCTATGCTTTTCCTACCCAAGACGGACAGTGATTAGAATCTTCCCAGTAAGCCACCACTTTGTGGTGGTACACAGATTATTAGAAATGGGTTAATCAAGATATGAGAGTTAGCCAAGAAGAGGCTAGAACTAAAGGGCCAGGCAATGTTTAAATGAATACAGTTTGTGTGTTGTTATTTTTGGGGCTAAGCTAGCAGTGCAGGAGCTGGGTGGAATAAAAAGCAGGCCTGCTTGCCTCATTACTACATATCTGGGTCCTCGATTTGATTCCATTGGTCAACGTCTCTGTTTTTATGCCAATACCAAGCTGTTTTCATTACTGTGGCTCTGTAATAGAGTTTGAAGTCAGGGATGGTAATACCTCCAAAAGTACTTTTATTGTATAGGATTGCTTTGGCTATCCTGGGTTTTTTGATTTTCCATATAAAGTTGATTATTGTTCTCTCAAGGTCTGTGAAGAATTTTGTTGGCATTTTGATGGGGATTGCATTGAATTTATAGATTACCTTTGGTAGAATTGCCATTTTTACTCTGTTGATCCTACCAATTGAAGAGCATGGGAGGTCCATCCATTTTCTGGTGTCCTCTTCAATTTTTTTTCTTCAAACACTTAAAGAATGGACAATTTTTTTATGCACTCTTGGATTCTGTTTGCCAGTATTTTATTGATAATTTTTGCATTGATGTTCATGAGTGAGACTGGTCTGTGATTCTCTTTCTTGGTTGAGTCTTTGTGTGATTTTGGTATCAGGGTAACTGGAGATTCAGAAAAAGAGTTTGGCCATGACTCTTCTGTTTCTATTATGTGAAACACATTAAGGTGTATAGGTATCAGCTCTTCTTGGAAGATCTGGTAGAATTCTGCATTAAAATCATCTGGTCCTGGGCTTTTTTTTTTGGTTGGGAGGGGTTTTTTTTTGATAGCTTCTATTTCCTTGCAACGTGTAGGTCTATTTAATTGTTAACCTGGTCTTGATTTAATTTTGGTATATGGGACTTATCTAAAAAATGTCAATTTCTTTTACATTTTCCAACTTTGTTGCATATAGGCTTTTATAGTAAGATCTAATGATTTTCTGAATTTCCTCAGTGAATGTTGTTATGTCCCCCTTTTCATTTCTGATCTTGTTAATTTGCGTGTTCTCTCTCTGCCTTTTGATTAGTTTAGATGGGGGTTTGTCAATCTTGTTGATTTTTCTCAAAGAACCAGCTCTTTGTTTCATTGATTCAATTGTCTTCTGTGTTTCTATTTTGTTGATTTCAGCCCTCAGTTTGATTATTTCTAGTCTTCTACTCCTCCTGGGTGAGTCTGCTTATTTTTTTTTCTAGAGCTTTCATCTGTGCTGTTAAGTCTCCAATGTGAGCCTTCTCCATTTTTTTTTAATGTGGGCACTTAGTGCTATGAACTTTCCTCTTAGCACTACTTTCATAGTGTCCCATAGGTTTGGGTATGTTGTATCTTTATTTTCATTGAATTTAAGGAAGACTTTAACTTCTTTCTTTATTTCTACCTTGACTCAGAGGTGGTTCTGTAGTTGACTGTTCAGTTTCCATGAGTTTGTAAGCTTTCTGTGGGTAGAATTGTTGTTAAATTCTAACTTTATTCCATGTTGATCCGATAGTACACAGGTGGTTACTACAATTTCTTTGTATCTATGGAATTTTGCTTTGTTACCAAGTATGTGATCAATTTTCAAGAAGGTTCCATGAGATGCTGAGAAGAATGTATATCCGTTCCTGTTTGGGTGGAATGTTCTATAGATGTCTGTTAAGTCCATTTGGTTCATTACATCTGTTAGTTCTCTTATTTCTCTGTTAAGTTTCTGTCTAATTGACCTGTCCATTGGTGAGAGAGGAGTGTTGAAATCTCCTACTATTAGTGTGTGGGGTTTAATGTGTGCTTTGAGTTTTAGTGATGTTTCTTTTGCATATGTGGGTGCTTTTATATTAGGGGCATAGATATTCAGGATTGAAACTTCATTCTCATGAAGTGTTCCTGTTATGAGTATAAAGTATCTTTCTCCATCTCTTCTGATTGATTTTAGTTTGAAGTCAATTTTGTTTGATATTAGTATAGCGACACCCACTTGTTTCTTAGGTCTATTTGATTGAAAATCCTTTTCCCAACCCTTTACTCTGAGGTAATGTCTGTCTTTGAGGTTGAGGTTTGTTTCTTGTAAACAGAAGAATTTTGGATCCTGTTTTTGTATCCATTCTCTAAACCTGTGCCTTTTTATAGGTGGTGGCTGTGGCAGCTGTGGTGGCAGTGGCAGCTGTGGAGGCTGCAACAGCTGCACCACCCACAGGTGCTACCGGGTTGGCTGCTGTGGTCACTGCTGTACCCCTGTGGTCTGCTGCTACCACCGCACCTGCTGCCACTCCTATGGCTGTGGCTGTGGGAAGGGCTGCTGCCAGCAGAAGTGTGGCTGCTGCCAGATGCAATGCTGCTGCTAATATCCTTCCAGAAACTTCTCTTCTGTGCCTAGCTGCTGTCATTCTTTCCTTGACTGTCTGTCCTTCCATCTTTCTCTGGTCATGGACTCTTCCTCTTTGGTGTTCCAAGGCTTTCCATCTGAAGAGTTTCTACCCAAACTGATAGTAGGAGCCTTCTCAGGGAGAAACGCTTGCTGATCCTATGTCCTCTGTACTCTCCATTCTCTGACCCTTCTCCAACGAGGTCCTGGTGTTTGGTTCTCTGCCTTCAGTTTTCCCTTTTTTGGTTCCCCCTCCTTCCTTTCACTGCACCTTTTCCTTTCTCCTTTCCATTTAATGTTCATGTATAATATCTTCCAAATCTCCTAATAAAAGAAAATGTGTCACAGAAATCTTTTCATCTGTGCTGTTTGACCATATGAATCCCTTTCCATATCTTCTGAAATTTTAGAGATTTTTTTTGTTGGTGAACAAAGACTTTTGCATTCCAACAAAGGGCCACCTAAAAAGCTGCCGTCAGGTCTTTGGAGCTCAGTCCTTCCATCAGTGAAACAGCAAATTGTCCCGAATCATGTCTCCAGTGTGTATCACCACCAGCAGACTTCTGCTACATAAAGCATGGTGTCCTACGAAGCCCCAAATAGAGAGTTTAAAGCCATAAGTGACTTTGGTCGTTTGGTTTTAAATGTGACATCTTATCATTAGCCCCATCCTGACCCATGCTAAAGATCAGGGAACATTTCAGAAAGAAAGTGAGAAGAATGGAAGAAGTTCAGGTTGAGGGGTACTGGTTTTGTGAAATGTTTCTACCAGGTAGGATACAACCATAACACTTATGAACTCAACGCAGTTGTAGTTATCCATGTAAGATCTTCCCAAGCTCTTACAAGCTCATTAGAAATTCCAGTGCAGATGCAGGTAATGGGGAGCTCAGAGGACATCACTTCTAAATGAGGAGATTTGGGAGGTAGTTGATAGTTCTTAGGGGAAGGAGAGTCGTTCCTTTTTTTAGTTGTAACTGGTAGGCTACCCATGCTCTGGCAGATGGCCCATACTTATGCACATATGAGAAGAACTAAATGAACTTCATGAGTTATGAAGAGGAAGGAGAAAGAAAGAGGAGGAGTGGAGGGAGGGGCAGGTAGAGAAAAAGAGGATGAGAAATTGGACCATGAGTTGAGGGAGTTGATTGGTAAAATAGGGTTGGGGTGTCTATGATTATATTTCACTGTATATACGTATGACATTCTCAAAGATCAGTGGAAGCATCAATAAAGAAGTGACATTTAGAATTAATGCAAAAATATCATAAACCAATGCCAGGACTAAGCCTATATGGGCATTGAAAGACATCGTGTGTGTGTGTGTGTGTGTGTGTGTGTGTGTGTGTGTGTGTGCATGTGTAATACATTCAAATGAAGAAATAAGAATATGCTAAAATAACTAACTGCAATCCAGAGCCTATAACTGGGTGATCTATAACTAAATTTCTTCTGAATAGTATGTGTCACTGCCACGATGATCCCATGCCCTTAGATGCATTCCTATACATAATCCCTAGATTTATGTCCATAATGTGGAAAAGGTCATACATTTCAGGAAGCACAGTGGCACAGTGCTAACCTAACCTATTATATATGAGGCTTGGTACACAGTACAACATAAAGAAAATAATGCAGTTATACTGTCATGAACTATACCTCCTTGTGAGTCACATATTGTTGCTTTCCCATTACCCTGGAATGTAGTTATTGATCTCAAGCAAACAGAGAGTGTGGAAAGAATCCACAGAGCCCCATAAAGCACCTGCCTTAGCGGAGCCCACTGTATGCTTTTCAGGTAAAGGAGGGCTCCTTTCCTAGGTAGTTGTATTATTTGATGCCACTGTGACAAAGTACCTACGGGAAACAAAGGAAGTGGTCTCTTTCAGCCCAGTATTGCAGAGGTTTCAGCTCATGGTTTGTTCGCACTATTGCCTTGACCTTGTGGTAAGTAGGAACAACCAGGGGGAGTGTGTGTGTACCAGAGCAAAGTGACTCACATCATGGCTCAGGGAAGAGAAGGAAAGGAAGAAGAGAAGGGAGAGGGTCACACTGCCTTTCAATATCATGTTTCTCCATGTATGCTCTGTCTTCTAAAATATCTACTGCCTCTCCTCAGTGCCATCTACTGAGGACTAGCTCTTCCACTCACGAGCACTTGGTTGATGTCAAGATCCCAACACTTAGGAGCTATAACCTGAGCAGTAGAAGAACTGAAGATTTTAATGTCTTTGTTAGAACATAGTGGTTAGATACCCCCATCTTGAGTGAAATTGTCGCTATGTCTCCACTCCGGTTTTCATGATTCCATTCTTTCCCAGAGAGCGTCCTCTCCTTCCCAGAGATTCCCTGAAAGATTCAGAGTTCAGTTCACCCTGTAATCTAGCCACTTGCAAGATGAGATTCCGGGTCTGTTTCTCAGAATCCCGGCTTTCGGGATATAGGTTGCAAGAGCCCCTTCAGGCCAGATGTTGGCTTTTAGACCATAAATGTCACACTCAAGAAGGGAATTTGAAAATCTGAGCTCATTTTCTCCCTTTCCCCAGTGCAGTTAAGAGCAACAAACTTCATTATACTTCTGAGTTTCACGAAAATGATGCAAAATGGCAAATACATGGATATAGATGCACTGTAAATGGACGTGAGTTGATACCAGACAAAGAAAGTCTATAAATCCAACGCTAGTGTGGCCTTCTAAGAAGAGGGTAACTTGGGCATAGACACCCAGGGAAGAAAAGCACACATGAGGAAGAGTTTGATGGTCCTATAGGTTAAGGAATACCCAGGATTTCTGGAAGCCATCAGATACAAGGAAGAATCAAAGAAGGGACAACCCTCTGGGCCTTCAAGAGAAGATAGCCTTACTAATACCTTCATACTAGACTTTCAAAGCACTACAACGAGAGTATGTCTCTGTGCTTTATATGGCTGTTTCTACAATTTTCTATGACAATCCCGAAAACTAATATAGTGGTTGTTTAGGAGATTCATTGGGACATTTTGTTGTCTCTATAACCACTTCATGTTATGACTACCGGTTTGCTTATAGATTCCTTCGTGATTTTGAGTGTGGCAGAGTAGTGGCTAGAGAGATGGTTGAGTAGTTCAAAGTAAATCCTACTCCTCAGAGACTTGAGTCTGGTTCCCACACTGCTTCCTGTAACTCCAGCTCTAGGGGCTTGAATGTTCTCTGGTCTCTGTGGGCACCTGCACTCACAAGCACAGCACCCCCATACATAGGTATTTAAAAAATAAGATGAATCTTTAAAAATATAGCTTGATTACTTCATTAATTCCAGAAAACCCAGAAATAGTTCAGAAAGCTATTTTTTAAGAAACTATTCCTGTATGACTGCTATTGAATCTATACTGGTCAGGGGTCAACTTGTAAGAGGTATGGGGCAAGAGATTCTTTATCGTGGCTTATGGAGGCTGTCAAATCAGTTCAAAACTTATAGAGCAAGCCATAAGAATGAGTATGTGTATTTGTATAGTATTTAATACAAATGTCTATTTGTACAGTCTATGTAGTATATACATTTATACAGTATAAGTAAGTATATGAACAAGATTGAGGTTCTTTCTGGGGTGTGTTGGGCTACTATACCCAGCAGCCATCCAAAGGGAAATGCTAAGTGAGCAGCTGAGGACTGATGTTCGATTTTCAGCAGCTAGACTTCAAATATTAATGCCTACAATAAGGCACAGGGGTGAGCTAGTCGGTCCCAGTGCTAATGGAAAGGAGAATCTGCAAAAAATGCAAGTGATAGACCACGTCAAGGCTTGGGCTGCCATTCTTTGTCATCAGGGTGCTGACAGGGCCTGCAAGATGTCATCAAACAATGTGTAGAGAGGAGGGCATCAGGCCTCTCCAAGGTTAAAAGCTTCAGAAGTAGAACACAGCAGAGGCAATAGAACGGAGCAGTTAGCGGAGGAGCAAAGTCATTTTGCATGGTGTCCTAGAAGTCACCAAGGAACTCTTCCAGGAAGCATGATCACAGAAACAATGCTACCAACTGATGCAGTAAGACGAACATTGACGACTAACGACCACAATAACCAACGTGATGCTTGCTTACTGCCTCCACAGGCAGGCGACTGCAAAACTCAATAGAAATGCATTGAAAAACAAAACAAAACCAGGAAGCAAGGGGATGGGGGAAGGTGGGGTGGAGCAGTTGCTTAACACATACTGAAGTGTGAATGGAAGGGGTTGGAGAAAGGGCAACACGGCACAGAGGGCTTTTGCCATAATTTTTGCCTTAAAAGAGAATGGCAAACAAAGTGTTTTTTATTCTTGTCATCACAATGGTGAACTAAGTAATGTTTATGATGACGTCTAAGCATACATGTGCTGGTTGTTTGTTGGTTTGTCAACTTGGCACTAACTAGGAAAGAGGCAACCTCAGCAGAGAAAATGCCTCCATAAGACCGGCCTGTGAGGATGTCAGTGGGGCATTTTCTTGATTAATTATTGACATTGGAGGGTGGTGGCACCGCTGGGCAGGTGGCTCTGAGTTGTGCAAGGAAACAGGTTGAGCAAGCTGTGAGAAAGAAGCCAGTCTGTAATATTCTTTATGTCTCAAAAGTTATTTCATTTAATAATAAAAAAGTCAGTCTTCAATTGCTGCTGTGCTCTGAAACAAAACACCCTGAAGCGGTGGATCCCAAGTCTGACAGACCACACCCACTGGTGTATTTACCTTTATGAAATGGGCTTGCTTTAGCTGTTCAGGCTTTTCAGCATCATTGGCTCCACACATACTGAAAATGGCATTTTGAGAGAAGAATGGTCCAGGGTGCAGCCAGATGCCAATGCACAGCTGAGGGTTTCACAAAGCACAGCAAGAAAACTGCATAAAAGCATGCTTCCAATCACTAAGAGCTCAAGGTTTCCAACATGCAGAAATGGTAATACTAGAGGAGCTAGCAATGCTATTTATTCCTATCTGATCATTATATGTCACACACTTGTATCAGAGAGCAACACTGTACACAGTATTCTCTTTCTTTCTGTGGGGTGTTGGTGACTGAACCCAATATGTCATACATGTTTGGCAAGCTCTGGATCTCCGAGTAACAGTCAGTGATTGTAGCTCATTTTAAAGTGCAAACGTCAATTAAGAATAAAAAGAATTTTCATTAAATCCCAAAAAGAGGAACATGGGATGTACTCACTCATATTTGGTTTCTAGCCATAAAGGACATTGAGTCTATAATTCGCAATCCTAGAGAAGTTAAATAAGAAGGTGAACCCAAAGGAAAACATATAAGCATCCTTTGAATATTAACCTTCATCAGGCGATGAAAGGAGACAGAGACAGAGACCCACATTGGAGCACCGGACTGAAATCTCAAGGTCCAAATCAGGAACAGAAGGAGAGAGAGCACGAGCAAGGAACTCAGGACCGCGAGGGGTGCACCCACACACTGAGACAATGGGGATGTTCTATTGGGAACTCACCAAGGCCAGCTGCCCTGGGTCTGGAAAAGCCTGGGATAAAACTGGACTCTCTGAACATAGCGGACAATGAGGACTACTGAGAACTCAAGAACAATGGCAATGGGTTTCTGATCCTACTGCACGCACTGGCTTTGTGGGAGCCTAGGCAGTTTGGATGCTCAACTTGCTAGACCTGGATGGAGGTGGGGGTTCCTTGGACTTCCCACAGGACAGGGAACCCTGATTGCTTTTCGGGCTGCGGGGGGGCTTAATTGGGGGAGGGGGCGGGAAATGGGAGGCGGTGGCGGGGAAGAGACAGAAATCTTTAATAAATAAATAAATTAAAATAAATAAATAAATAAAACTTAAAAACAAAACAAAACAAAAGAATAAAAAGATGAATACCAGTTCTGGGCAGGTGGGATAGTTCAGTATGTAAAGGCACTGGATGGAGCCCACATAAAAAGCTGGATGCCGTGGGGGGCATCTGAAATCTCAGCACTCCCAGGGGAGGCAGACTGGCTAGCCTCGAGTAGTGATGCTGTAGAGACTAGAGACCCTGCCTCAGACAAGATGAAATGACAAAGCCTATGTCTGAAGTTGTCCTTTGATCTCCACTTGAGCCCATTCTTGCATACATTCACACAGTAACTAAATAAAAGTCAAAGTTCAATTTCTGTGTACATGAGTCTGTCTAAACTCTAAACCAATTCTAATTTCATGCACATAAAACAAATCACATCTCCCTTTTGCTTCTTCTTCTTTTTTATATATAGATAGTGCCTTTTCCCTTGCTAAGCTCTATGGAATTACAGCTAAAACTCAATTTTCATGATTCCTAGTTTTATCTAATTAAAAGTAGACTAATACACTGGTTATCCTAGTCAGGTAATCTGATGGTGGGTGTGATCAGGGTCCATCAGCTGGCCTCAGAGCAGCTGGGAACAGGGTCTGTCTGCCACACAGTTGGGGATTCAGAGTTGGGGTGTGGGTTCTGTGAGATGAAGACGCCACCGAAGCCAGCTGCCCCAACTCCCCAGATCAACTTTGTGTACACCTCTTACTGTTCATATTTTACACTTCCAGAGCCCCCAGGGAGGAGGGTTGGAGACAATGAGATTACAGAGTAATGGAGGGATCTGGTGTTCCATCTGGTCCCTGTTCCCAAGGGTCTCTGCAGTGAGATGGCTGGGGAAACCTAATAGCCAGTGTCTCATAGCTGAGTGTTCCACCAGCAAAACCATGGGTCATTAACCCCTCATTGATCTAATTAAAGGAGCTTTTCTCTTAATGACAGGGTTTCTCTGTGTAACTCTAGCTGTCAGGGAACTAGCTCTGTAGACCCGACTGTTCTCAAAACTCATCGGCCTTTGCCTCCTGGGTGCTGGGATTAAAAGTGTGAGCCACCACTGTCCCACTAAGGATCATTTTAAACTATGAACCTGTTTTTTTTAGATGTGTGGCTGTTGCCCACCTCCTCCATTTCCATCTTTGACTCAGAGTTGTGAATTCTACCAGCTTCTATAAATTAAGATTTCCACAGAAAATTTATGTCAGCATTACATGACAGCACTTCACAGGCCTTCAGGAAAGACAGTGCATGGATACTTACCATGATGTGTGGAAGGAACTGTGCACCTAAATTTCTAAATAACTTCTCTGTCTTTTCTAATGATATAAACGTACTCCTTTTAGCTTTTCTCAAACCTTTCTTTGCTAGTCTCCCAATCATCTCTGAAGATTTGTCTTGAATCTCTTTATAAAACCACCCCACCTGGTGTAGGGGGGTCATCTGTCTATGTGTTACTTTCATTGGTTAATAAAGAAACTGCCTTGGCCTTTTGATAGGCCAGCCCTTAGGTGGGTGGAGTAGACAGACAGAATTCTGGGAGGAAGAAAGCAGAGTCAGGCAGATGCCATGAGCCATGAAGCTCTGGCCTGAGATGGACATAGGTTAGAATCTTCCTGGTAAGCCACCACCTCGTGGTGCTACACAGATTATTAGAAATGAATTAATCAAGATGTGAGAATTAGCCAATAAGAGGCTAGTGTTTAAATGAATACAGTTTCTGTGTAATTATTTCGGGTAAAGCTAGCAGGGTGGCCAGGAGTGACCAAAAGCAGCCCACTCCCCTATTACTACACCCACCGATCTTTAAATTTTGAGCTCCGCTAACAGCCAGTGTGGTAACAATGGTTGGAGAAATGTTGAGAAAATGATGGACTCATTTTGTGCAACTTTGCCTTTGACAAATCTCTGTATCATGTGAAATTATTTTCCTATATTCTAACCGTTTGAAATGTCACTTGGCATCATATTCAGAGGATTTAATAAGTGTAGCTTATGATCAATGAACATTTTTAATTAGGACTTAAGAATCATCATTCAGTAAACTTCCATATTTTCATTTCTAAAAGTTTAATTCAAGTATGTTTTATTAGATTTCTTTTCAAAATCACCTCTTAAGAAGCTTACATTTTAGAGCCAGGGATTTACAAAAACTTAAATTGTTTTTGGAGTCTAGGAAATTATATATTCTGGACTATTTTTATTTGATTGCTTACTTAACATGTTCTGATCTTGTCCCAGGAAAAGCATTTAAAATACCTTTCATTGGAAGAACATAGCTGATAACTCTTTTAAAAGCCAAAGATACTAGAAGCCATTGGAACACATGGCAGAAACACAAGGAGAGATTTTTTAGCAGAGTGCTTTAAGTTCAAAGGGTAAAACTCCTGGGGAGCTCTTGAGTTATTAGAATTACAAAAGTAAAATTTGAATTTCACTATCAACTACCAGATTTCTCTCCTCAGCCTCACTTGTTTGATATTAGTCTTTTGTTTGATGAAAGGTCAGGCTGTATGGATTTGTCATAAAAAAGACATTTAAACCAGGCTGTCTAGAATCATGTAGAAAGACAGACAGCCCCCTAATAATTTGTTGTTGTTGTTGCTGTGATCCAACACCTTGACAAAAATGACTTAGGGGAGAAAGGATGTTTTATGGACTCATAGTTTGAGTAGTCTACCTTGGTGAAGAAATCAAGGCAGCCAGAGCCTGAAGCAGCTGCTCACATCACATACATAGTTGGGAAACAGAGATCACAGATGATGGCTATATTCATCTCATTTACCCCATTTCATACAGTCCAGGATCCCAGCCTAGGGAATGGTGCCAGCAGTAGTGAGCTGGCCTTCTTACCTCAGTTATCCTAATCAAGGTAATATTCCACAGCCATGGTCTCTCCCAATTCATTCTATATCCCATCACGTCGACAACAGAAGCCATTGCAGATTGATGTCTCAGTTTCATTTCCCATATCCTAAATCACCCCATCTACTGTATTCCCTCAGGAACTGCCCATTTCTAATGAATATATAACAGGTCTGCAGGAAGTACAAGAGATATCTGGAGATGACCAACATAAAAATCTTTAAAAATATAAATTAAATGGACCATTATATAATTTGTAGAAATATTATTTATTTGAGATAGAGAAAGACATTTGCATATTGAGGATACTGTGGGTCAGGAATGTTTTTTGGTTTTCCTTTCTTTTTTAAGAGAAGATCTTGCCAGGTAGAACTGGCTGAATCATAACTGAACATAGAGACCAGGCTGGCCTTGACTTTTTTGTGCTCCTCCTTGCTCTGCCTCCTACATGTTAGGATTTACCACCACATGTTGTTAGCATGTACCACCATACCACCTAAGAACGAACCGTGTGTTTTAGAAGGCGGCATCTAACCTGACTAAGATCTCGTGAAGCAGGCCATACATGCTTATTACGTTAATAAGAGGGCTGACATGCTAAGAACAGTTTTTATTTCAATATAATCTAGGGACAGGACAAATAATCTAATGCGGAATGCAGATGTGGCAAGATTGTCCATGTACAGCTTATTGTTGAAGGCTGTAGCTTGAGGGTTCATTACACTGTTCTCTCTGACTTCTATATATTTTAAATTTATCAAAATGAAAGTTTCTAAAGTGTCATTCAATAAACATCCAGACTAAAACCCGAATTTCGCTAATTTAAGCAGTCTTTCTTTGTTATATAAAAAAATAATTTGTGAAAACCTGGAGAGTAATTTGCAATCCAGAAAATGTATTCAAGAAATTATTTTCATTTTAGAAAGAAACAATAGCTTTGTTATACCCTCAAAAGTCTCAGTTTTAATGTTTTTGAAACAGGGTCTCAATATATATTCAGATTATCTTTGATCTTACACTTCTCTTGCCTCAGCCTCTTAGGTGCTGAGATTATAAATAACCTTAACATGCCTGGCTGTTTTATTAAATAAAGGTATCTTTCCATGAATTGACCTAGTGTGAGGATAACACAGATTTAAAGGAAAGTATCTAAAAGGTATTGCAAATTGTATCATTGAAAAATGCCTTTTTTGCCTTTTTTTTTAAAAAAAAAAGGAAACAACTCAATATTCTAAGGAGTTTGCAATGACTATTTATAGGGATTGGCAACATGGACTGTTTTTCTGCAAGACTGGTAATATGTTTATGGGACTTGTTTTAATGAGATAGAATGTCAGCTCCAGCTAGAGAGAATGTTTAGCTAGCTGTAGTGAGACATATATCACCGGGAATGACCACATAGCTCTGTCTTCCACTATTCACTTCTGTATGAAAAAGCTCATACAAAACAGAAAGCATGTTAACTACAGGCTATTTATATTTCCCAATACCACATTATCTCATTGAGGACATTATGCTAACTGAGGAAAACCAGAAACAAAGGCAGTATGATACAATTCTATTTGTATGGTTTTCTAAGACAACAAACAGCAGGGGTATAAAACTAACCAATGGTTGTCACAAACCAGGGTGGGGAGAAAAGGCTGATGGGAAAGAGACACCAGGGCATCAGTGGGGGTGAAAGGGATGTTCTTTAGCCACCTTGAAGCCATGGTTAGACAGGTGTTGTCTACATATTCTCAATTCATATATAAGAAAGTGTGAATATGAGGCATGGAAATTCTCTCTGAACAAATATGATTTTAAAAATATGTGTTGTGAACATTTGTGTATATTAATATAGTATATATAATATACTACAGTAGAATACACATTATAGAAACAAACCTATGTGCACCACATACAGATTTGGACAGAGACATTTGTATCTGGTAAAGCACAGAGGCCATGTCCTTAAACTGAGCATTGACTATTTTGCATATGTTATCTTTGTACTCCTGGTGTGAGACTTGGTTATGGTTTATTCTCTTAAGCTTCATTGAATTCAGTTTGCAAATACTTTATTGACAATTTTCTTGTCTATGTTTATCAGAGAAACTGGGCTTTATTTTTGTTGCGACCTCATCTGGTTTGGGTATCAGAGAGACACCGGCCTCATCTAATGAGCTTGGCAGTGCTGCTTGCCTCTTAGTGTTAAGGACCAGCTTGTGGAGTGTTACTGTCAGTGCCTGAAAAATTTGGCAGAGTTCAGCGGTGAATCCATCTGGTCCTGGACATTTCTTCATTGGGAGGCTGTTTGTTACTCTTCCATCTTGTTGATCATTATAGATCTATTTAGGTGGCTTACAATCTCTTGACTTAATTTCGGTAGATCACACGCACCTAGGATTTTTATTCATTTCATCTAGATTTCCTCGTTGTGCCATGTTCTGATCATCCAAAAGGGTAAAGAAATTTGAGTGTTAAACTAAATTTAGTCAAAATTAGAGTCACATATTATATTATGTTGTTAAATAAGACTATTTGAAACCTCCAAATAAAGCATTTCTTATTCATTGTGAGCTTCTCACTTCTTCAACTCCCATGCCAGAGTAATCTTAACCAAGTCCCAAGAAAGTTGATTAAAAAATACAGCTTAATTGTCTCCTGTGTACAGTATTGAACATAAGACAAAATACTCTTCAAAGGGATGGGAAGGATAAGAACATTTTGTTGTTTTAGACTTAGCTAATTAAAAGGAGGAGACAATAAATTCTTATACTGCTGCTACGGCGAAGGCAATTTTACTTGAATGTCAAAAGGCCAGCAGAAAAACATCTAAGTATTTATTGGAAAATACATGAAAAGTAGGGAGCCCCATCTCTGCTGTGGAGAAGATCTCCAAGGCTGTTCCAGAAGATTCCAGTCATAGTCATACAGCCCAGTGTGAAGGCTGCCACTTTGGAGAAAAGGGGAATTAACTTTAGTCTGTGTTATTAAACCAAGCAGCAAATAGCCTTCTGGTTTGCTGACATCTACACTATGATAGAGGAGAACTCTGACAAGGGTGGAGAGAGGAGAGGCCTCATCAGTTAAGAACAGTGACTCACTGACTTTTTTCTTTTATAGCAGTGTTTGCCTAGACTGGATCAAACTGGCAATCCTCCTGCCTTAACTTCCTGAGAGCTGGGCTTATAGCCATACTTCAGCACACTTAATTTCCCTCACTTGATCCAGT
This sequence comes from Microtus ochrogaster, assembly GCF_000317375.1. Taxonomy (NCBI): domain Eukaryota; kingdom Metazoa; phylum Chordata; class Mammalia; order Rodentia; family Cricetidae; genus Microtus; species Microtus ochrogaster. Next base: position 50,707,493 of record NC_022030.1, on the reverse strand, counting down.
TCTGAAAAAAGTGTGCATATCTTTTTCCTTTTATGTTTGAAACGGACCAACAATATTTGCTATCTCTAAATCCACAGGCTGGAAAGGGTCTGTGGAAGCACAGTTAAATTTCTTTTTTTTTGTTCACTTCCTTTACAGATGGTAAAACTCAGGCTCGAAAATCTGGTGTCAAATAAAAGGAAATCTGGATTTAGGGAGAAGCTTTCTTTGAAAGATAGGCTGTTGCAATAGGATGAACACATCAGAGAAATCGACAAGGATTTCACAATCAAAGAGAAACAGAACTTTCTTTCCTGGGGTGAAGGAGGGACAGGCAGAATCGCTAGAGGAAGCTGGACAATGGAGGGGACAGACTCTGCGAGGATGGACAGGAAGCTATCCCCGCTGTGGTGGCCAGAAAAAGCTGATAAGGACATATTCCACAGCTGTGTTCTGGCTCAGGGTTGGGACCTTAAGACTTGTGAGTAAAGAGAAATACCCTGTTAAAGTTTGGACAGCACCGAACAGAGGGTGTGAATGGGAACCATGAACACTTGGCATTTGTATGGCACAGCCTAAATCTCCAGGTTAGAATTTTCTAATCTGTAGTGTTCTCTCTTTCTGACCTGGATCCATTCTTCTGCCATTACTGAAAGTCTAGTAAAGATGGCATATCTCCCTTTTCTCATTCCCCTTCATCTCTGTGACATTTAACAAAATGTCCTCAAGGTCCCTGAAACACTGTTTTCAAGAACTCTCTCCATATGCCTTGTTATTGTTTGTTTGTTCCCATCTTTGTTCATTTATTCTTTTATCAAGGACTTTCAGCTTCTTTATGGGACAGGACATTGGTAAACTTTAGAGTCCTTGCTTTTGAAATTGATCCAGCCTAAGCTTGTCTTACTGACATACAACTATAATCCCAGAATTTTCAAGGCTGAACCAGGAGGGTTATGAGTTCAAAGACAGTCAGGGCTACAGAGAAAGACCCTCTCAGAAACAAACTGAACCCATAAGATAGTTCAGTATGTAAAAGCATTTGCCATCCAACGCTGGTAACCTAAAATTGATCCCCAGAACTTGTAGAAAGAGTGCTTAATTTCAGTACTCTTTTTTTAAAAAAATAGATTTATTTATCTTATTTTTATTTGTGTGAGTGTTTTCTTGCATGTATGTCTTTGCATGGTGTGCCTGTGGCATCTGTGGAGGTGAGGCATCAGAATTCTAGGTATGGATGGTTGTGAACCACCATGAGGATGCTGGGGAGTCGAACCTGGGTCCTCTGCAGAGCACCCAGGGCTTTTAACTGCTGAGCCACCTCTCCAGTTCAATACCAGCACTCTTGTAGTGAGACGAGAGACAGGCAGAGGCAGGAGAATTGCTTTAAAGTTTTCAGGCCAGCTAGTGTGAAGAATGCAGAGGGGCAGAAACAAGAGACCTTACCTCAGCAAGGTGGGAGGCAGGCACTGTCTCCCTGTAAGAGTTTATCCTTTGACTTTTCCAGGTATGTTATGCATGTCACACACACACACACACACACACACACACACACACACACACACACACACAAGCATAATGGTAATAATAATAGTAATAATAATACATAGAAACAACAATAATGACAAAATGGCAAATGACAAAACCCATTCATCTTGGTGCTGAAAAATGCCAAATTGATTTATAGTTTTATCAATACTGTGATAAGGATAATTTAAAACATTTTAAAGTCCAGTTTAAACCTAACTTTAATATCATGGTTCTCAATCAGATTGTTTTTTCCTTCCCGTGGCAATATCTAAAGATACACTGGTTGCCATGACTGGGCCCATGCCAGCATCTAGTGGTCTGGGAGGCTGAAGATAAGGTCCTCCATCTCTCAGGACAGGAAACAGCCCTCGCAGCCAAGGGCTCCAACCTGAATGCCAATATGTGAAGGTAAGAGACACTGACTTCACTTCTGACTGGGCACATGTTTGGGAACACACGTGGCTGTACGACACCTGCCTAGGACACATTCATTTTACAATATATTGTAGATTTACTCTATAATGTGCGCCTGGCTATAAACTGAGCGGACAATTGTCAGTTCTTCTGTAGCTCCAGCTTTCTTTCTTAAAAATGTGGCTAAATGTGTGAAGCCTGGGCAACCCATCTATTTGGTTTTGCTTGAAAGTTTGACACTAGTGAGGGTCTTTGGTATTACAAAGAGATGAAAAAGTATTTGAATCAAAAGATTTTAGTGAACTACCTTTTCTACATATTCCCCAGAGATGAGAGCATGTTATATGACTAGGAGATTCTTTGCTTGACCCCAGAAGCCAGGATTTAAAATGCTAATGATTTGAGTATTAGAAAAATCCTAAAATGGGATTCTAGGAGTCAAATGGCTCAGAGAGGAAAAGCAGAGCACCAACTCAACAATGGGCCCTGGAAACATCAATAACTCAGTGGGTGCGGGACAACTCAGTGTCAAAACAAATAACTTCAAAGTTTCATTTGATGTCAGGAAAACACAAGTGCATTGTTGGGGCAGCTTCAAATGGTTCCTACGTGGTCTCCCCTCTCCTTTAGGGCGCTGTGTGCGTCGGCTCACGTTACAGTGTCTGGGCCCGCATCTCCTTCCTCATGCCTCATGCTCTTTGGTAAAGGGTTCCAAAGGTGACAAAATGTATTCTTGGAAGTAGAAAGAGTGTACAGGCAAGTATGTAAATGTCTATGACCTCCTATAGTCCTCTATGACCATGGCTTTTCAGCTGGACATTTGTCCAAGCTGAACCCGAGAGGGGCTTGCAGAGTGAATCCAGCAGAGAGCTGGAAACCCTCAGTCCCCAGAGGGCTTCTCCAGGTTTTTCTAGGTCACTCAATGTCCCCGGCTGTTTCCTCAGAGATAAAATGAGCAGCAGTCACCCAGCTGTGAGCAACCAAGGTTGAAGAAGTCACCAGCTGACTCAAGGGGAAGAAAGAGACAGACAGCACATCCGTGTTTAAGGCCTGGCGGCCCTACCCTCCCACAACGAGCCTTTCCCCTTGCCTGTACTCATCTGCACCTGCTGACAGTATAATCAGCGACTGCTAACTTTTAGGAAGAGCTGTGTTCTTGTTCCTCATTAATGACAGTGGGATACAAGTGTGAGATCCCAAAATAACTATTTGGGATGATCCAATCACCTGGCTGTGGAGAGGAGACTGAACTACAGAATAGTTTTGTTTTTGTTTTCTGGTTTTTTTTTAATTTTTTGTTTTTAATGGAAGGAAACAAACTGGAAATCTCCAAAGGCAGAGAGTTAAGTAATAATGCAAGTACATTATTTAAACTGTCTTGATTGAAGTGATCGGTTGCTCTAAGAGGAGGAATTTGTGACCCTCCTTGACTACAGTCTGAGGGGGGAAATATGCACACGGACAGTACACGAGCGCATGCGTGTGCGTGTGTGTGAGTAGAATTCTTGTAAAACCAAACATATCCTTCCTGGCTGATTTGCTCTGTATACTAATACCCCTTCCTGTTCTAGACCGTCCACTTCATCCTGTTCTCTTTATCCTATGATTTTAAAATGCTGTTTGGCAACCTACTAAATAGAATTCAAGATCCATAATCTGTACAAGGCCAGAGAATAGTTTACACCCCATTTTAGGGTAGGGACAAATTTATTTTAGGTTAGTAATAGTAAATGACAACCACAGTATTATTTTCTATAACTAAATGAAAAAACAAGGTTGTTTTTCACTTACTTCATTATTATTGCAGCTTAAAGAGTAGAGTTTTATTTTTTGTATGTATGTGACGGTAGTTGGAAAGTTCTTTAAGAGCAGGGATACGCTTTGTCACCCAGGGGTAGCAGTGTCTGATTCATCAATGTATCCTAGAGGCACGGGCAGGAAATCATTCCCCATCGCTCTGTTCCTTCCTTCCTTCCTTCCTTTCTTTCTTTCTTTCTTTCTTTCTTTCTTTCTTTCTTTCTTTCTTTCTTTTTCTTTCCTTCTCTCCCCTCCTTTTCTTTTTCATATATGTGGCATATGTGTGTATACAGGCACACTCTCTTGTGTGCATGGATGTGGAGGATGAGGTTAATGTCAGGTGCTTTCCCAGTCACTGTTCTCACTCTTTAGGTGAGACTGGTTGACCAGTCAGCCATGGGATTCCCTCATCTCTGCCCCTTCAGCACTGTGGTTACAGGCATGCACTGTTACACCCAGCTTCTGTGTAGGTGCTGAGCATCCTAACTTGGGTACTAACTCATGCTTGTGTGGTACGTTATCTTCTCAGCTCTTGTTTGTCTTTTCTAAGAGAGATGAGGTGGTGGCTTCAGGATTGGATGTTGGAAATCTCTGGATTATACTTTAAGGTTGGGAACCCTTTTATCAAAGCTGTCTAACTAAAAATGCTTATGTTTGCAGATTTTTTTTAAATTTATTTATTTATTGAGGATTTCTGCCTCCTCCCCGCCACCGCCTCCCATTTCCCTCCCCCTCCCCCGATTAAGTCCCTCTCCCTCATCAGCTTGAAGAGCCATCAGGGTTCCCTGACCTGTGGGAAGTCCAAGGACCGCCCACCTCCATCCAGGTTTAGTAAGTTGAGCATCCAAACCACCCAGGCCCCCCCAAAGCCAGCACGTGCAGTAGGATATGTTTGCAGATTTTACTAGATTAGGAAGACCACAAGGGAAGATGTGTACAGTAAAAGATGATGAGGGGATACTGGTGTAGCAAACACATCCTGTCAATGTGGGATTTCTGAACCTGTGTTAGGAGGGTGACTGGTGTGTCCATTAACTGTCAGAAAACAGCATGGGCTCATTTTATCTGTCAGGGTTCTGCCTCTGGGCACAGACTCTCTGAACTGAACAATGTACACTATAACGCAAAATATAGAAATAGAAAAATATGGAAAACTAATGACTCTATAGGAAGACATACAAAACAGTGCAATTCTTTGATTATATGCTCTATCTACAGTCTAATGGAGTAAAAAGTTGAACATAAGAGATTCAAAAGGCCCTTCCTTAGGACTCTGCTTTTAATGTTGAGGCATTTTCCTCTCTTTAAAAAGCAAATGGAAAAATCATAACCATGAAAAAATTCAAACAGCGAGTTTTCAACCTCAGGTCACTTGTGTGGAATGAATTATCATAGTTTAAGTTATCATAGGTAGCAGATTTTGTCAACTTTTAAACATATTTCTATAAAGGTCATTGGGAATTGTGGTGGTTTGGATAGGAATGGCCCCTGACAGACTCATGTGTTTGAATGTTTGGCCCATGGAGAGCGGCACTATTAGAAGAGGTGGCCTTTTGGAGAAAGTGTGTTACTGTGAAGGTGGGCTTTGAGGTCTCTTATATGCTCAAGTCACAACTAATGTGGCAATCTCTCTGTTGCCTGTGGATCAAGATGTAGAATTCTCAGCTCCATGTCAATTACTCAGCTCCAGCATCATGTCTGCCTGCATGCTGCCATGTCCCACTATGATGATAATGGACTAAACCTCTGAAACTGTAAGCTAGCCCCAATGAAATGTTTTCCTTTATAAGAATTGCTGTGGTCATGGTGTCTTCACAACAACAGAAACCCTAACTAAGACAGGAATGTAGTAAAACGTTGTCAAACTAATGCTGTTGATTTTCTCTTAATTAGATTTTGCTATAAATTGTTAGTCTTGAGGATAAACTTGGGTGCATGGAAAACAATGGCTCAGAGGTTGTGGCCTCTCTTAGCATTGCTTTGAGCTACTGTCCTATAGTCTGGGCTGTGGCTGCTACAGAGCAGGCATGTTACCCAGGGCAGCAAATGGCTCATAATCATATTAGCTATCAATTTTATCATCATGTGGACCATTGAGGGTTCTTTTTTGTCTCTGTTGTTCTTAGTCTTAGCTATCTTTTTCAAATTCCTTAACCTTTTTGAGTGCTACTGATTTAGAGATAAAAAAAATTATCCCCTTTAATGTCTGTGTGGAGTAAATGGCATGAAATGGAGAAGATGTGGGTGTCATCTAACATGAGAAATATTATGGCTTTGTTCGGGGATCTCTTTCTCTAGTGTAGGCCTGGTCACCCAAGAGTTTACAAGAACCAATGAATTGTTGAAAAAAAAAACCCATGACATCATGCCCAGCTGTGGTGATGGCACTATGATAAAAATATCTCTTACATTCTAAATGACTGAGCCTTTTGCTAGACTTCATAGTCAAGTTAATGATAACACCTTGAGGTCGCTTAAGACTCAAGACTCCTCCTGTTTATTTAACCCATCTTTAAGTGAACCATGTAACAGCCAACCTTATTTCCCCTGAATTTCTCATGTAATCAACTTTTGCCACCTAAATTGATACATAGCTTTCATCTTAAGCTATGTGCTCTGCCATGCCCTGGCCCACAGTACTTCATGTGTGTTCTAATACTCATTTGCTGAAAGCAGTAAGACTGGAAGGTGAAAGCAACCTTATTAGATGAACATATACCATAAATGTTGAGCACAACACCTGGATATTGGTTGATAAGCAACGATGTTTGTAGCACTGTTTATTATGTGGGCCAGTTGGGGTCAGTGACTTAATTTCTTGTAAACTTTGTTAAAGATTTCTGTAAAGTATCCTTCATTCCTTTCCTGTGTGAAGCTCCCATTACTTCCTCTCGTTATTTTACAACTGCAGTTTTGCCTATGTTGTGAATCTCCATCAAACATCTGACATGCAGGTGGTCCTAGGCTACCCCTGTACAACCTCCAAAAGATTGAGATTCATACGCTTGGGTGCTGTTCCAAGCCCTCTATCAAACTGCTTAGGTCATTGCCATGTGCATCACAAGAAATGAACATTTCCGTTTCTGGTTAGCTTTTGGTGATTATGACTCTGATCCTAATTTTTAGCCTTTTATTTAAAGTTTAAATATTAACAATATAAAACATTTTATAGCACAAATGTCTCAGAGACTTATAAATATATTAATTTTTTTTTAAAAATAAAATCTCTTAAATGTCTTTCTACAGTATTAAGAATATCAAAAATAAAGTACTTCCTTGGTTCCACCCTTGACAGCATATCCACAGCCTGTCTTTTAGATCTCAGCCGGCTCCATTTCACTGTAGCTGGTACTTCTGGTGACTGTCACCTGGCACTGGAATTTTTAAAACTATTAAGGTCCATTGTTGCAACTGCACATACTTTGGGACTCTAGTCCTGACATACATGTGGAAACCTTAGCTGTTTCTATGATCCCTTTATGTCTTTATAACCATTATCACCTGGATGACTCTTAAATTAACAAAGTCTAGCTGGCAGAGTAAGGTACATTTGAGTATAAAAACATTGAGGTGAAGCTTTATTACTTTAAATCATATATATCTATATCTATCTATATATACATATATATAGATATATATTTAAACCTTGTATTTAGAAAGGGATATGAGTCATTATGTAAAAATCTATCCCAATCCAAACTATCTTGGAGATTGGTTAGGCCCACTCCACGTGGTCACCTTTAATGAAGATGGCAGAGAAATCATGTGGCATCCTTTTTTTTAACTCTAGTAAAATGGCAATCTAAAATTTAAAATGGAATTATGCCTTATGGTTTCTTTAAAATTACCCATGCATAGATTTTAAGTAAATAAAACATGGGTCTAACAAAGGAAGAGCCATAATTCAATTCTAGAGCCAGCTTTTCAATTAAAAAACAGCATATAGCAGTTTTAACATTATCTATACCAAAAAGTCATCTGAATTTCTGCTAACCCAAATTTAGCAATAAGAGCTCAGTGATAAATTTTTGAAGTCAGGCCACAGCGTGATGGGTGGCAGAAACAGCAAAAATAGCCAGAGCATTTCTGTCTCAGCTCCATGCTTGCGAGAAAATTTACATAGAGAACCTTTTCAACAAAACAAGCATATTCAGTATTTGCATGTATGAGAAACCACAGCAAGCACAGTTTTAATATTTTAAACAAGAAAAGAAACATGCATATACTATAACAAAAAACCTTTAAATTTACATCACATAAAATCTTGTACCAGCATGAAACATTTGAGACCAATAGCAGTTCTTTTTTTTTATACATTTACCAGTAATAATTTGTAACCAGCCCCTCTAAATGACAGATATTTATAATACATTGGATCTGAATGATGAAAGCAGCTCTGGTGGAGGGAAGTCTGGCTATAGTGTCACAGCATGGCCATTGCAGCAACACCTATAGCCAGAGTCCTTGATCCACGGAGCCAAACATTGGTCAGGTTTGACCAGAAGTTGATGCTCGCAGCCCCCAGGGCAGGCAGAGGGAACTTATCCACCAGCATGGGAAGGGGCATGGGGGAAAGAAAAGACTGTTAACCTCTCCAGCCATTGCAATTAACCCCAGATTCTTTGTTCAGTGTTTGAAATCCCATTGGGGTACATCTGCCCCCCTACATCTGTGGCTGGCAGCCTTGCTACATTGCAACAACAAAGCTGCATAGCCCAGCCACCCATCCACACAAGCACTCTGCCCTGCAGCCTCGTGCTTGGGGCCAAAGCTGACTCCTTTTCATGAAATGTTTAAGGAGGCATGTAGAAGTTATTTATTTTACCCCTTTTAGGAAAATACCCCTATGTTTATGGCCCTATCTCTAAAGTCCTGTAAGTGGTCACAATATTAAAGTCAAAGAAGTCATAATTTGAGTCTGTCCCATATCGTCAGTTCAGTCAAAGTCAGGACAAAAACACAACAACACACAGGACAATGAACAGGACAATGGCGCCGAACAAAACCAAAGAGGACAGCTTTGAGCTGTTTTGGGGGCGGACCCACCCCTCTGTCAAACTAAGACCTCTACCGGTATGTTTCTCTGCAGAACTGAGACCACTGCCCCTGTGTCTCTCCCATGGACCACCCTCTGCAGTAGGGCCCTGGAGAGGTTTCCTCCAGGTGCTCTGTTTAGATCGCTACAGGCTCTTACAGTTCCGGGGCCTGCTCACAGAAAGACATGAGACACAGAAATGAGACATGAAGCAAAACACACAAAACTTACCGACTGGTTGAAGGCTCTACGGGTGGTAGTCCCAGTGGGCTTGGGGGATCTCGGACAAGCCCCCAAATGTTATGCCCAGATCCATGAAATTCCCCAAAGCCAACAAAGAGACCAAGTCCTGTATGTAAAAGCAAAGAGCCTTTATTTTATGCAAGTTTGCAAATTCGGTCTCTCCGCATGTCCAATGTATCGGAATAAGTGAAGAGCCCTGTGCTCAGTTAGAGTTGGGTTTTTATAGTAGTAAAGGTAGGGGTGAGGGGTTTCTGAGGTTCGGGACCTCTGATTGGCTGACATTTGTCTAGGGGTGTCCTGGTGAGTATGTGCTGGCAGGTGATCCTATCTACAGCAGTTAGAACATTAGGCATTTCCTTTGGATGGTCTGTTCTTGGGTGGTGCTTGGGTAATCTCAGTTCGTGGTTCTTCTTGCAGCCAGGTAAACTACTGAGACTCAATCCTCTATTAAATTTATTGACGGCTGAGTCCTACTCTGGCAGATGATAATGGTTGGAAGTAAAGAACCTCCTTTGGGTGATCTGTTCATATTTAGCTTATCATGGCTGGCTCCTACAGCTGTGAGCCACCATGTGATTACTGAGAACTGAACTCAGGACCTCTGGAAGAGCAGCCAGGGCTCTTAACTGTGGAATCATCTCTCCAGCTCTGTCCTTCTGCGCTGTTTAATCAATGCAGAGCTAAGCCTTTTTGTTAAGGACGGATACTCACAGACAACACAAGAACAGATACATTCACAAGACAGACATAGACAGACCAGGGACAGATTCACAGGGCAGCCTTCAGGCAGGCACAGATTCAGACTCAAGCAGCAGATTGAGGATTGAAGCCTTAGGGAGAGCAAGGTAGAGAATTCACATTGAATACCACTAAGCGGAAGAAGTGCTTTGATTTCTTTCCTTAAAACGACACTGACACATTATTAGTGACTCTGAGTTTAGTATTAATGCATTCAAACGGACCTCACCTACAGAATTGGGATTATGAACAATGAATAATGAATACACAATGTGTAATCAGTTTCAAGGTTATCAATGAGAATAAGAAACGTATTAGTCCCATTTCTCATTATTGTGACAAAATGCTTAACGAGTACTTTAAGAAAGGAAGGGTTTATTCTGATTCTCAGCTCATTATGGTGGGGGAAGGTGTGGTGGATGGCAGAGGCACAAACTGGCTGGTTACACTGCACCCTCCGTTAGGAAAGAGAAATACAAATGCTCAGATCATCTTGTCCTCCGCATTCCATCCCAGGGAGCGGATTCCACACATTCAGCCTGTGTCCCCGTGAGCCAACAGAGGTATACTCAGGGCTTTGTTTCCATGGCAATTCTAAAGTCCAGTCAGATTGGCAACCAAGATGAACCACCACAAGGAGAGACTGAAAACTAAGTTTATAGTTTAATGGAGGTTGCAAAAGGAATAGTTACAGTAAGGAGCCATATTGTCTGGAAGTCCTCTGTCACTCATTATTCCCATGCATAAAAAACCAAAAAACAAAAACCTCATGGTCAAGTTTCTGACAGTTGTCTACTAAAGGAAATACGTGGTCAGTTAGGTCTTACAGTGCATTCTGTTCTCATGCTTACTGACCTCCTCATTTTGATATTTTATGAACTCATTTTGACTCCTTTCTATGTGCTCTATAGTATTGTACACTTACTGCATGTTCCATTAAAAAAAGCTGAAAGTAGTCTCTGTATCCCAGCCCCGTATGAAGCAGTATAAGCAGTGTTTATTTTTCCTCAGAATGCTTGAGTCATCATTTGTTGTGACATTTCTCATATGACCCAGCAAAAATGGTCCTTTCTTAACACACACTAACCACACAACCTCGTCTTTTTAGAAGCACGGAGACAAACTCTCTCTTACTGGGATTTTAGTCATACCAATGAGCTTGTTATTTGGATGTCACTAGGCTCAGGACAGTTCATTTCAATGGACTTTCTCTTTGCCTCCTGGGGAACAAGAGATTGCTTGATACCAATTTTGGTGCTAGTCAGTGGGGCTAGCTAGCACTGTAAAAATGTGGTCATGGCTTTGAGATTTGGAAATAGGCAGGAGCCAGTATTTTTGAAAGATTAGGTCATCTGTTGAATGATGTTGACAGAACTGTAGACAGAATGGTGACAGATCTGGAGAAGGTTCTGAAGGCAGCTAGGAGTCTTATCTGTAATGGATTTAGATGCTGAGATTTGGGTCTTAGAGTTGATAATGTTTGGGTGACATTTTTGGATGCTAGTTTGATGCTGGAATGTGGTGAATGGTTTTCTGAACTATGGAAGGACATGGGCTGAATATCCATCCCAGGTCAAGTGCTTTAGGGAGCAGAGAGCTAAGTTTTCTTTTTGAACCAACCATTCCTGTACTTGTTTGTGTTATTGGGAGATGAACCCAGGACCTCTTGCATGCTAGCTAGGCTCTTCCTGAGCTATGTCCCTTCCCCTTTTTGTACTTTCTATTTTGAGACAGGATTTAAGCAAGTTGCCTAGGCTGGCTTTGAACTCGAGATCATCCTACCTTAGCTTCCCAGGTAGCTGAGATTAGTGACTGTGTTGCCAGACCTGGTTGAGGGAAAGACCAGTATGTGTTTGACTATGTATCCCATAAAGATATGTTGAAGTACTAATTCTCCATGTCCCAGATCTGACCTTTTGAAAACAATGCCACAGCAAACATAATTAGTTAAGAGTAAATCCCCACTGCAGGAGAGTGAATCATCAATCAATGATGAGTACTCTTAACCAAACACTAAGTAATGGAGAAGAAATAGACACAGACGTACAAAGTGAAAAGGCCACCGTGCATAGACTGATATAGAGACAGAAGTAATGTGTCTACAAGTCAAAGACCACCAAAGACTTCCAAAAATCAGAAGTCTCGGGATTCAGACGCCATACAACTCTGTCTACATCTTTGGACTTTTAATCTTTAGTACTACAACATAATAAATTTATGCTTCTTTATTTTTTTTTTTTTTTGGGTCTAGGCAGTTTCTTTATTAATAAGAAATCACTCCCACATCATTTCCCCTTTTTCTGTTTAAACAAAAAAGGAAGGCTTTAACTTTAACATAGCAAAATT
>NC_022030.1:50680979-50695314 GCF_000317375.1 Microtus ochrogaster | reverse complement strand
AAAACAGTTATCAAGCAAGAATTACAGTTACAATATTTATATCTATTTTATCTTTTATCATAACTAAGGAAAACTATAACTATCTATTCATTCTTCAACTCTATCAGAGGTTCCAGAAGGATATAATACTTCCTAAGCAAACAAGAAATCCAAACTCTAGAAATGACAGAGACATCTCGCTGCCTAAACAGTCACCCAAAGTTCTTTTGTACCGTTTTTAATCCAGTGAATTTGTGGTACTCCATTATAGTCACTTAGGGGATGGACCCAGATTCAGTACCGTGAACAGCGGTTGCTCTTTTGTTTTCCTGCTGCCCAGACCCAAATAATCACACAGAAACTATATTAATTGCAACACTGTTTGGTCAATGACTCTTACATCATAAATTAACCCATTTCTACTATATTTTATTTTACCACAAGGCTTGTGGCTTGTTACCTCTTGCTTCTTGGGCAGCTATATGGCGTCTGCAGAGGGAAAAGTATGTTGCCAGAACTTTACTGGTAGACCACACCCTCATGGTGATACCCAGATTGTAATAGAAATAGATTAAGATGTAAGAGGTAGCTAGAAATATGCCTGGGCCATTGGCCAAACAGTGTTGTAATTAATATAGTTTTTGTGTGATTATTTGGATTTAGGCAACCAGGAAATGAATGTGCAGTCTCAGTTGACACAGTACCTTTAATTTGAATTTTAAATGATTTGCACAAAATATGTGACCAGTCTGACAGTAAACGGGAGTGCTGTTCAGTGGCAAAGTGCTTGCCAACATGTGTGAAGCCCCATTTTCAATCCCCATCCTGCTCCCCAAAATTTTCACTTAGATTTGCACTGTTCTGTTTTTCCAATTCCTATACTTTCATCTTTGCTGGAGAAATAGGACAGGTGTATCTTTATTTATACATGGGGTGAAATTTTCATTTGTTTTCATAGCTACCCATAAATATCTTCGGTTAGATAATGCGTGTTGGCTGAACCCCATCTGGCTATTTGAAAGTTTAGATGTTTTTACAGATGGTTGAAGTGCAAATCTTAATAACTGGTTATTGTATGAAACGAAGAGAGGTTAAGGAGTTGCCTGACTTTTTCAGGTGCCAAATAAAATCTGAAAACTCCTTTATAGTCATTGCTCTATTTCTAAATTTAGTCCATACCGATTTTGCACCTGAGATACCAATATTTACTTCCAATGCTTTCGTAGATTTTTGGGGAGACCTGTGTGCCCCAGGAATGAAGGTGTCTCTTGTGGGGGTGTGATGATGCTGGATGTCTTTGATAGGCTTATGCTTTCAGCCACCAGAGGAACCTGCATTCACATGGGGTATTTGACATTCAGAGACCCTTTGGGGAAGGAATTATGAGAGAATGAAAGGAAGGAAGGAAGAAAGGAAGGAAGGAAGGAAGGAAGGAAGGAAGGGGGAGGGAGGGAAGGAAGAGTGGAGGAAGGAAGAAAGGAAGGATGTGATGAAGGGAGGAAAGAAGGAGGGAAGGGATGAAGTGAGGAAGAGAGAAAGAGAAGGGAGGAAGGAAGGAGAGAGGGAAGGAAGGAGGGATGGAGAGAGGGAAGGAAGGGAAGAAGAGAGGAAGGAAGGACAGGAGGAAGGTGAGGTAGGAGGGAAGGAAAGAAAGAAGGGAGGAAGTGAGGAGAGAGGGAAGGAAGGAGGGATGGAGAGAGGGAAGGAAGGGAAGAAGAGAGGAAGGAAGGACAGGAGGAAGGTGAGGTAGGAGGGAAGGAAAGAAAGAAGGGAGGAAGTGAGGAGAGAGGGAAGGAAGGAAGGGAGTGAGGGAAAGAAGGGAGGACAGGAGGAAGTGAGGAGGGAGAGAGGAAGGGAGGGGGGAAGGATAGGAAGAAGTGAGGAGGGATGGAAGGAAGGAAGGGAGGAAGAAAGGAAAGAAAGAAGGAAGGAAGAAGGGAAGGAAGGAGGGAGAGAGGGAGGAAAGCTGTTCGTCACGTTGCTGTGTGAGCTGGCTCTGACTCACTCCTGCACTTGTATCCCATCTCTGTACATCACAGATAGAGGAACTGAGACAGGGCTTGGTCAGGACTAAGAATTTTGCTGAAAACAACATCCTGCTCAAATGCTAAATATGAGTTAGTTGTGCAGAATTTTTCCAATACAAAATCTGTTTTTCACAACTGGCATTATCGTTGCAGAAAATTTACTTGAAAAAAGGAAAGAGTGTTAGGGCTGGAGCTAGCTCCGTGGCAGAGCATACACTGAGCCTGCGTGGACTTGCCCCACGCAGTTTTTCTTTTATTTTCGCAGACCATGTGTGTTGCTCAGCACTTTGTCACTGGGTGGGTAATCATCTGAAAAGGGGAGAAGATTTATTTCAGTTCACAGCTTGATTGGCTTGTTGCCTTGGGCCTGTGTTGAGGCAGAACAAGATGGAAGTACGTAGTGAGACAATACCACTCATGCAAGGATGGGAAGTGAAGGCTTAGAAGAGAAGTAAGGACCCTAGGATCCCACAAACCCCTATAAGGCTACTCCATTTGAGACCACCCACCAACCCACACTCTCTAAAAATTAAAAAGAGAGAGAGAGAAAAAAAATCGTAATATTCAGCTCAGGCTGTTCTTTAGCCTACAATGTCGCGGCCTCATTTGCTCAGTGCTGAGATGAGAAGGAACTAACTACTGCCTTGCAGGGCTAGGCCTCACTTCTTAAAAATTCCAGTGTTTCAACAGCAGCACAGGCTGGGGATAAAGCCTTCTACACATGAGCTTTCGGGAGACTCAAAATCTAAGCTATAGCATTAGTTTTTTTTTCTAGAATCTTCTCTTGGCAAGAAATTATACTCAGAGTTGTTGGAATAGATATAACTCATACTGAGTCTGATAGCATTTTACAAGGTAAAAACTAGTGATCAAATGCTAAGTATAGAAATTCTCTCTCTCTCTCTCTCTCTCTCTCTCTCTCTAACATTCTGCATTCCAACAGGCGGTCTCCAAGCCTATTTCTACTCTACACTGAATCTGTCACAAAAATGTACTGTGGGAAAGGTTGGGCTGTGATTTTGCTTCTTTGCCTGGAGGGCTTTGCTTCAACACCAGCTGTTGGTCTCATCCCCAGTCACTAACTCCCTGGGACTTGTAGGAAGGGGTTGGGACCAAAATTCCAATTCTTTCATTTATTTCTTTACTTATTATTTATTTATTTTAAACAGATTTTTCTCCATACAGTACATCCCAATCATAGTCTGCCCTCCATTCTGACCAGCTCCCAGACGGAGTTGTTCTTGTAGCTGCCTGGGGTCCTCACTTTGTAAGCCACTACTTAGAGAACAGCCGTCATGGCCAAGGCTTATTGCTAAATGTTCGAAAGAAGAGGTTTCCGTGGTCACTTCAGCCTTTCCATCCCCTTGACGATGTCACTAGAGGGCCATGTAATGATGGTACATGGAGTAGATGCTGACTGGCATCACATGGAGTCCAGGCTCACCCTCTGACTTGTTAGCATGTGCTTGTCTCTGTCCGCAGAATCTTTGCTTTTATTGGTTGTGTTTATAAATGTTCCACATAGCCTTGTGTTGCTGAGAGACATTCTATTGCTAAAAAGAAGTTTGGTGTCTCCCCTGTCTGTCTTAAAATCACATGTCAATGAGATGAAAAGCTGGGCTGATTAGTTGTTATAATCCTCGTTGTTTAGAGAACTGTGGGGCAGAGAGAGAAGTTTGCTCTTTAAGCGTGCAGTTTCTAAATGTGTTTTCAGTGGCTTAAGTTCTATCAATAGTGAAAGTCCAGTTAGAGGGCAGATATGTTTGGAGACACCGAGTTAATGTTATCCAGGCTCCTTCTCTAGAATGTTCCTCAGAGCCTTGATCGGTAGTACTTTGGGAAACACTGGGAGGACTCTGTGGAAAGTAGGGATGCTATAGGACTATCTGTCTGGTTCTAATTCTTTACTTTTTCCGGCGAGGAATCAGAGACTGGAAGACAGAGCGGCTCCTGGAATGTATAGGGCCTGTGTCCTGACTGCAGCCCACCCACGGTGCCTTCATAAGGCCAAAATACTACAGTGGGATTCCATAAGATGACAAAGCCAAAACAGGTAGACACAGGCCTTCTTGGGACCTTGGATGTGCCCGTTGTACCTGCTGGAGTTCTCTTCTCCAGGTCACTACAAGTGGTACCTGACAACCTGCTCAATTGTCACAGCGTTTGTAAGGATTTCCTGGCCAGCCCTGCCCAAAATGACTCTCTTCCTCGCACTCTTTTTTCTTACCTTTCTTTATTGCCAGCTGTTAAATGTGTCACTACTAGTTTCTGTCTTTCTCCCTAAAAGAGAAGAGCCAGGATACAAGAGACTTTATTATCATGATACTAGCTATGTTCCAGTACTTCATAGGTGCTCAGCTTAAATATATCAGATGGGTAATGAGTACTGTGGAAATATAGGACATGAGATTGGTAATGGTAGCAGCCAGTGTTCTCCAGAGAAATAAAATCAAGAGACAAACACAGATCCACATAAATAATATTAAATATGTTAACACAGTAGAAGGCAATGTCTTTTATGAATGGTTCTAACAGCACCTTGATAACCTAAAATTGTATTAATTCAAAGAAACAATCTTTTGTATTTTTGAGTTTAAGAGCGTGTATAATATTATCTAATTGGGCATGGATGTACATTCTTACTTCTACCACTCAGGAGGTAGAGGCAGGCAGATTTCTGTGAGTTTGAGGGTAGTCTATCTCTGTAGTAAGACCCAGTCCATCCAGGGACTCTCTCTCAAAAAAAGGGGAGACACAAAATCTGATACCATCTAGAAATTGTTCAAATTTAATGGCATTTTATTTTTCAATACCCTCACTATGTTAGAGGGTAGTCTTTTAGTCTTTAGGACATTTGCATTTAAATCATGTTAAGAATTTGTCTAGAGGCCCCCCTGAGAAGGAATTTTTGCGCTGAATTTGACTGTAATTGAGATAATTGCCTTGGAGAATACTGGTCATTTAAATATTTTCCGCTCTTTGAATCTCATGGGAGTGCCTCTAATTGGCAGTTTGACCTATAACCAAATAGCTGTACCTGAGATAAGGATGACATCATCCCCGGTTTATTCTATACTGTTGGGGCTGCATGCTTTAATCGTTATTATTCAGAGAACTTTGGAGTTGAGATATAAGCTTGCTTTTCACTTACCATCTCTAAATGGCTTTAAATGAGCTCAG
This sequence comes from Microtus ochrogaster, assembly GCF_000317375.1. NCBI lineage: Eukaryota > Metazoa > Chordata > Mammalia > Rodentia > Cricetidae > Microtus > Microtus ochrogaster. The sequence continues at coordinate 50,690,128 of NC_022030.1, read as the reverse complement.
TCTACTAATAATAAGAGACAGAACACAGAGTTATAGTTTTCTAGGTTTCTTACTAGACTGTCCCTTGATTAGTACTTGGGGACCTGCTGGGAGGAGGCTGTAGAAGGAAAAACCCTGCAAGGCGGTGATGGTGATCATGATGTTGAGCTGTCCATGGACAGTGAAACAGAGGAGCTTTTAGAGAGGATCTTGAAGTTTACTAATTTACATAAAGTCTATCTTCCCTTTCTGCTGAGAATCACAGGACTTCATTTCTGTTCCCTTAATCATGGGGCTCTCTCTCTGAGCACAATGGAGTGAGGGATAAAAGTGTGTGTGTGTGTGTGTGTGTGTGTGTGTGTGTGTGTGTGTTTGTGTGTGTGTGTGTGCATGCATGTGCTTTTCAGTGTTAAAGAGAGGCAGAAGATAAAGATGAATTATTAAAGAACCGACATGCAAATAATTGGTTTCTGAACTTCTTATATTAAGAAGTCAACTCTTTTATAGTGAGAAATTAAATTGTTTCTGTGAAGATTTTTCTGCTTACTAGTATTAGTTAACCCACCTTCTGAGTAATATTGATGCTCACCAAAAAGTGTGTAGGCACGGGCAGATATCTGGCTCGCAGTGGGGAAAGAACTGTGGAAGGGTAACCCCCCCCATCTGTATTCTGCCACCAATTCTGCCTTTGTTCAAGATGGACTTAGATGAAGACAGACTCTTTTTTTAAAATTTTTATTTTATCTTTTATTTTATGTGCAATGGTGTAAAAGTGTCAGCTCACCTGGAACTGGAGTTACAGGCACTTATGAGTTGCTATGCGGTTGCTGGGACTTGAACCCAAGTCCTCTGGAAAAGTAGCCAGTGCTCTTAAGGCTTGAGCCATCTCTCTAACTTCAAGACAGACTCTTTTGGAGATGCATTTGATTCGTCATCCTCTGACTTGTGATAAATGCTGTTCCAACCTACCCTACATAAATCAAGCTCTTGATTAAACAGTGACAAAGACAACCGAAACTTAGATTACATCGATGAAGAGCTATGCCACAATGGGGAAAGCACTTGCTACTGGTTGTGTTGAGGTTAGTTGCTTTCAATGTACTTCTTCACTGGGTGTGTGGTCCTGCGTTCAGATACCAGCGTCATCATAGTCTAGCTGTGATCTCGATCATGTAGATGTAACCAACACCATCATTAACACCATCTTTGCTCTGCACTGCTGCCTGTACACGATTCCTAGAGGCAGCCCCGTGGGAGAAAGCAGAAGCAACCACTTCTGTGGCATTCCTCTTTGAGCTCCCTTTCTCCTGGCTGATATCCACCCATCTTCTCACTCTCTTCACATCATCCTGAGCCCTACCATTGTCTTACAGTTCTTCAGCATCCACAAAAGCTGAATCTTACCTCTCTAGGTCCACTCTTTCCCTCTCTACCCTAGCTTTCCTCTCTGCCCTAGTTACCTTTTCTACGGTCAAGCAGGTTCATCTCATCATATGAAGAAGTCAGCCATCTGACTGGATATTTAGCCACCTCTTGTTCCTGTTCCGTTGGTCAGCTTCTTCTACTATTATACCTTCAGCTGCTCTGAGTGCCTATTGTCTCCTCCTAACTAAGCGACCACCTCCTTTCTTCACTGTAGGGGAAGCCCCAGCCAATCACCTTGCTTGTAGGGCAGGTACCCCTTAGGCGATGTGTGGGGTGTGCTCCCCGCACTTCCCTTTTGTTTCCTGCTCTTTGCTGAAACCTTGGTTTTGTAAGTTATACCCTTCTTCCCCTTAATAAAGCTGATATTAAGGCTAGCCTGGTTAATCCTATTTGCCAGTCGTTTATGCTCCTTCACTTCACATACCTTTTTGACCTCTAAACAATCATGTCACTGTCATTGCTGGTCTTTGTTTTGATTATAGCTCAGAAGAAAGCTGATTCCAGGAAGAACCATCTTGGCCTTGCTTTATTTGTCTTTGCTGCTGAACACCCATAGCAAAGTAGAAGGGTTGCATTATGAGTTTAGCCTTCGGTAGGATTTGGCACAAGGCAGTTGTGAGAGGTTTCTCCACCTAACCAGTCCTTCTACTCATGAATGGCCATATTATACTTTTGGTAGCTCCTCCCTTTCATCCTCCATCCTCAGATGAACCCATTCCACAGAGATGAGGGCAGCTACTAAATCCCATCTTCCTCATATGTCTGTCAGCATGTAAATACTGCAGATCTGACCCTGGCAGTTTGAATGAGAATTTCTCTACCAGCTCATATTTTTGAGCACTGGGTTCTCTGTTGGTAGTGCTTTCTGGGGAGGTAATAGAACCTTCAGGACATAAAGCCTTGCTGGAAGGAGTACATTATGGTCTTTGATGTGGGAGTGTCATATATCAATCTGTTGATTTCATTGGTTAAGGAATAAAGAAACTGCCTAGGCCCCTTGATAGGCCAACCCTTAGGTGGGTGGAGGAAACAGAACAGAGGGCTGGGAGAAAGAAGCTGAGTCAGTGAGTCACCATGGTTCCCGCACTCCAGGCAAATGCATGTTAAGATCTTTCCTGGTAAGCCAGCTCATGGGCTACAAAGATTAATAGAAATGTGTTAGATTAATATGTAAGAGCTAGCCAATAAGAGGCTGGAACTATTGGGGCCAGGCAGTGTTTAAAAGAATACAGTTTCTGTGTAATTATTTCGGGGCATAAGCTAAGCTAGCCATGTGGGCGGCTGGGTGCCGGGGACGCAGCCCCGCCACTCTTATTTCAACACTTTGAGACTTTATAGCCTGGCCTCACTTTTAGCCTGTGCTCTTTACTTTCCATACCTGGTTGAAGATGTGACCAGCTAGCTTCTTGCTCCAGCTGCCTGCTGCCATGCCTTCCCCCATCATAACCATTAGCTCAGATTTTACTCCTATAATAAGTTGCCTTTGGTGTTATATCACAGAAACAGAAAAGTAATAGATAAAATGCCTCACCCCAACTCTCTGCCCCCTGGGTACTGGAGAGCCCATTTCTTGGACCAGTCCCTTGGGACATGGAGTTCCTTCTCCTAACACCTTGTGAGAACATTCACACAGAATGTTTCTCTTTATGTTTTTGTGAAATGGTCTTATTTAAAAACAAATTATCTGTCAACACTTTCTTTCTTTCTTCCTCTTCTTCTTCATCATCATCATCATCTTCTTTCTTTTGGTTTTTGGAGACAGGATCTCACTATATAACTGTCGGTGACCTGGAACTCACTATGTAGATTTTGCAGGCTTTGAACTCACAAAAATCTGCCTCCCGAGTGCTGGGGTTAACAGCCACTATGCCCAGTCTACTCAATTTTCTATTTATTTCAGAAATCTCCATTTTAACCAACAGCTCTCTTCACCCATGGTTTTCTTCTCCACCTTGTCTCACAGATGATTTTCTTGAACAAGCTGTCAGGATTGACTGCCTCAATATCAACTTGTCAGAATGGAAAAGATGAACTTCTGTGTTTGCAAATCGAATGATAATATTTCAGCAGCACATTACTTAAATTTCTGTTATTAATCTTTTATTTTATGTGCATGAATGTTTTGCTGCATGCATGTATATGGACCATGTGACTGCCCATTGGATCTCCTGGAACTGGGGTTACAGATGGTTCACCATGTGAGTGGTGGAAATTGAACCCATATCCTCTCCAAGAGCAATAAGTGCTCTTACTGCTGACTCATCTCTCCGATTTCTCCAATATTAATATTAATATTATTGGACATTACTGATTACTGTTTTCATGTCAAACTTCTGTCCCTTGATTGTTATCCTCACAGACAAACATAGTTGGTTTTCTTCTGGCTTCTCCTGGTTACTGTGCAGGGCCATTCTCACCCCCAGAACAATTCCCCTCATTTAGACTTCCTCAGAACTCCACCATTGGCTCATCTCTCATCACACTTTACACACACTTTGAGGCAGTTTTGTGTCTGTTCTTGATGTCTCTTGATGCTGCATTTGAATGTTTACCCGAGGCATCTCAAGTAGGTTGTGTTTTTCAGACTCATGCTTAGCTTTGTCTGTGCCCAAAGCTAATGCCTCTGCCAGGAAATGGCAGGAAAAGCATCTGCTCGGAACCAGTTAGACCTTTGTTCTTTTTATACAGTACTTATTCTTGCACAGTTTCATTATAAAATGTAGACATGTATTACGTTGATCTATACTTCCCTACTGTTCTGTGATCCCTTTTCTCCTGCCACAGGATGCCTTCTCATGCCATGAAAGTTCTCCTGCTTTCTTGTGGAAACCCCTTTTTAGAAGGATGGTCTGAGAGTCTGGAGTCTGAGATTTGTGGATAAAGTCTGAGGTTCTCTGGGAACCCCCTTTGTGACTATGCCCCCAACCACAGGGGCTGATCTTCAACCTCTAACTTTTTTCTTCTTCTTTTTCTTTACTCTGTGTCTTTGGCATGGTGTATCTTGATCCTGTTCATTTCCCCATGCTGCTTCCTTAATGCTCACATGTTGGTGTTCCTCCAGCTCTACCTTTAGTATCTGAGCTGTCTTGATGATTCACTTACAAACCTCTGTTTGGGGTCTCTCCTGTGCAGATTGTTTATCCCAAGGGAGGACCGCATGAGAAACCTGATGAATGTTAATGAGCCAACTCCCTGGCTGCCCTCAGACCTTCTGGGTTAATGGGTCAGTTCTAATGCTTAAGAATCTGACTTCAGCAAACACTGGTGTTCCTGATGGTGTAGTGATAGTTTGATGCAGGGGACCTTTCTTCTAAACTTTAGTGAGGTATTTTGCATGGTTTCCATTTGCTGACTGGGAATGCAGAAGGTCAAAGATCATGGAGGCAGGACGCAGTCCTGGAAGAATGTGTAGCCTTTCCTCTTCCCCATACCAACCCAGGTGGACCATGCTACTCTCTATTCTTTTCTCTCATGTCCTTCAAGTTGTCTCTCTGTCTTGATTATTCTTCCTCTGCTGGCAACTAGGTTGATGAATCTTTGAGTGAGCTTGGCACCTACTCAATGTGAGCTGAGTATTATTAAATGATCACTTATTTCCCCAAGTGCTAATAAACAGTTCAATCCATCTCTGAATGCTTTAAACCTGGTTCATCATGATCCTGTGCCATTTACTACTGGCGACACCTACAGGAAGAAGATGGAAAGGCCAGCATTTTGGTGATTTTTTAAGAACATGCACTTCACTTGTTACCATTGGGAGGATAGTTACCATTTAATGATGCTTATTATCTTAGACAACAACACTAAGCTACACAGACTCAACCTTTATTGTATGTAAAATTCCTTGCACTCAAAGTTCAGACACAGTGGGAGAGCAGCTTTAATGGGGACCTGGTTCTTCTTGTGTGGCTTGGGGAGCCATGCTGAGTGACAGCCTTCCTGTCCCTTCCTCAGCTGCCTTTTGCGGATGCTGTCATCAAGAGGTCATCAAGATGCCTTCTTACTGCTGCATCTCCCCGTCCACAGTTCTGAACAAATGTTCATCCGACCTCCAATCTGATGGAAGGGCTTTTCTTTTTGTTCATGCAAAGGAGCCCCTCCATGACAAGTCCAGTGAAGAGAAGGCACAAGAATTCCACACGTGCTATTCTTACTATTGCCCTTTGTGTTTTGATATAATATTTTTAAAAATATCCTCTTCAACAAATGATGTTATAGACTCCATTTTATCCCACTGAAACTCATTTATTCAGGCTGGAGAGATGGCTCAGTGGTTAAGAATACTGGCTGCTCTTCCAGAGGTCCTGAGTTCAATTCCCATTAACCAAAAGGTCGGTAGCTCACAATTATCTGTAATGAGGTCTGGTGCCCTCTTCTGGCCTGCAGGCATACATGCAGACAGAACACTTTATGCCTAATAAATAATAAATCTTTAAAAACAAAACCAACTCATTTATTCTTATTCCTTCCTTGTCTGTTCTGAATAAGGCTAGATACCTGTTAAAGCCTAAGCTCATTATTTTGTGTCTTTACTTTCTGGCAAGATAACTAAGACACTGATGTTTCAAACTTAGCTCCAGTGCTCAACCACCCCCTCCCCCACCACAATGTGCCACACCACAGTTGTCTTACCAAGGTTCTGCACAGAATTCTAGCCACACTAGAGGAAAGCACAGGAGTACTGCTTTCATAGCAAAAAAAAAAAAAAAAAAAAAAAAAAAAGCAACAATCCTTCTACTAAGAAGCAGGGAAGAACTGTAGAAATAAATGTGGTCGATGAGAAAGACCTGTGTAAAGAACAGTGTTCATGTGCTTGGCTGGGGCAGGGTTTATAACCAGCAATTATATAAATGGCTGCATAGCATGCATTCCTAGTGCACCTGCCTGGACCAGGATACACAGCAGATGATTATGTAAGTGCTACTTGTGCCTCTTCAATTATCAGAGTGGCTCAGTAGTCAGATCATGGGTGGCCTGCCAATGGTTACATAAAGGAATCAAATGTTAATGTAATATCTTGAAAACAGGAGAGAATCCACGGATTGATTGCTTAGAGGAGAGGATCTATGAAGAGACAGCAGGGGCCCAGCATTTTCCCTTTAGAACACAGGGGAGAAAAAGCTAGTGTCTTCATAGCGCGAGAACTAATGAAGACCGTGGTGGCTTGACAAAGCATGATCAGCAGAACTCTAAACAACAAAATGCCTGTAAGGAAGCTTTAAGAAAAGCTAACCAAACCTATCATAACTACAAATCAGTAGATAATGTTAAAACTTGAAATATCAGGAAACGTATGGGTGTATTTTCTCTCGATTGTCTCCTAAGTGACATCTTTTAAAAGGAACTGGGGCTGCAGAGGGTGGGGTGGGAAGATCTGTCTTCTGTGTGCTTCTCTAGCTCCTTCCAGTGTTTTGATGAAATGTGAAACATTTGTGTGTTTATAAAAAAAAGAGCCAATGTCTTTTTTGTATGTGCTTATAATTAATAAAGAAACATTTCCCTTCATAATTTCTCAGCCAGGAACCAGTAAAGCCCGACATCTCCATATTTGGAGAAACCCGTATGTAAAGGTGACTAGAAAGACAATTCACTCTCCCAGCTGTGTCTTGCGGTGGTAACTGAAGCACAGCTGGCCTTAGCTTCTGTGGTCTGAAAGCAAGAGCAGAGAAGCTGTACGCAGAGGAAGAAGCCAGTGTCAACTGGCAAGGAAAGGAGTTGCTCGCGGGAGTCTATGATTGTGGCCTCTACCTGGCCACATCAGGAGGCTGCCACAGTCAGCCACAATGCCAGCATGTCTGAGCACAGACTAACAACAAAGGGAAGACCTGCCTTAAGCCTCCATGTTGCCAAGGGGCCCAGAGTGCTTTGCTTACTCTGCACTTAGGAGGGGTCAAATCAGAGTTCCGCATTCCAGATTAGTGAAACCTCTGTCTCTCCCTGGGTTGGTGGAGGAAAACGTTATTGGTCTGTGTGTGACATCACTTCCTTCCTGGCCTCAATGTCTGGGAGAATCTGTTTTCTGATTTTTTTCCAGTACCCAATTTTGTTAGTGACCAGAAAATGTCTCACTTTCATGGTATGCTGCTAACTTTCTATTTCTACTTCATGCCCAGGGTTTTTTCCAAGGTCATGCTTCTTTTCCTGGACTATTGTAAGGGTCCAAAAGGTTCACATACTCTCTTCTTCTATGACACATACTTATTAATTACCTGCTCCAAAGTTGGCTGTGTCTCCACCCTTTGATGCCATTACTTTCCTATATATAGTCTCCTTTTCCCGGACCTCAAGTACAATTTCATCGCATAGACCAAAGTCCAGCCTCCCCATTCCCTTTATTGCATCTGATAATGGCTGGTGGACTTTTTCTGGTGACACAGCTCAGGATCTGCTCCTGAGACACGTCTTTCTGCTTGCTGGTGGCAGCTGGCTCCAGGTCTGTCACTGCTCTGAGAGCTGGTGGGACCTGGGAAAGTGGAGCCAATAAATGTGGCAGCCTAAAGTTTCATGCAATAGCCAGTTTTACTCAGAGCGTCAGACAATTTATACTCTGAGGGCTAAGAAGAGTGTGAGAGAAGCGTACCATCACGAGGACAAGCTGCAAACGGCAGACAAGCCACAGGTGATAGAAACATGGTATGAAACCAAATAACAATAGCCAGTTGTAATGAATAATCTAAAAGTCAAGTCCCTCCTAGCTGCTACACCAGGGAGAAGCACAAAACACAGCCCAGGAGCAAAGCTGACGCCACAAGACTATTGTCTTGTTTCTTGGAGTTTTCTCATAAACACTCGGAGTTCTTATTGCACGACTCTGTTCTTGGACTGTGTTTCAATGCAGGTCCAGGCTCTTCTCTCTTTATGTAAGGCAGCTCACAGACACAAGCATTTGCCAACTGGCACTGGGGATTTTGCATATTGGTCTAAAGCCCACATGCACTCCCCTGCTAGGAGAGTTGTCCTCATAATGGCTCTCAAACAGAGAGGAGAATGAAAATCATGAAGAGATCAAAAATAAGTGATGTCACCTACAAGTCTCATTTTGTGCAAGTAGAAGAGACAGAGTGTGGGCTGTGGCCTCCCCACCTCCATAATGCAATGTATCTTTCTGTGTATCTCTGCTAATGGAATAGGCACTCCGATGCAAGCCTCCAACAATAGCATCCAACGAACACGGTTGTATTCCCAGAGTTTCTCACCTTCCTGAATCCTTTGTCCAAAGGCCAAAAGAAGCCGAGTCAGGGATATAAAAATCTGTACGTGATTTGATTCTCGTTCCCATAAATGCCTGTTGTCTGGATGTCAGTGATTTACAGGCATCATAACCTGGCATTTCACTCTAGTTTTCCAAACCATCTGTTGGCTATAAAGATACAGAGCAAGGCTGGGAGATGGGTCTACCAACACTGGGTACCTTGAAGAGGAAACTTGGGCATTTGTTTGAATTTAATGCACATTTCAATATGAAAATGTCTACTTGACTGTTACTATGGAAGCAGAAAATGTCCCTGTACATTAAATAAAAGCATAGATATCTGATCCAGTCTGGGTTTTGATAAAATTGAGCAGAAATGATGTTTTGGGCAGCAAAGAGAGTTGGTTACAGTGTGTGTGTGTGTGTGTGTGTGTGTGTGTGTGTGTGTGTGTGTGTTTCTATGGAAGCAGAAAATGTCCCTGTACATTAAATAAAAGCATAGATATCTGATCCAGTCTGGGTTTTGATAAAATTGAGCAGAAATGATGTTTTG
>NC_022030.1:50670592-50680879 GCF_000317375.1 Microtus ochrogaster | reverse complement strand
TGTGTGTGTGTGTGTGTGTGTAGGCCACAAGAGGGCACTGGATCCTCTGGAGTGAGAGATACACAAGGATATGAGCTGCTGGTCATAGGTGCTGGGAACTGACACCCCTCTACCTCCTCTGCAAAAGAAGCCTGTAACCATCTCTCCTTCCCTAAGTTGAGTAATTTCTCCTTACTACACATAATAAATTTGGAGGGTGTCCTCTTAAGTCCCTGATTAAAAGAAACTACTTGCAAGACTTGGACTTATATCTGTTTTGTATCAAGTACTCAATGAATTCCTAGGAAAGGGTCTGACCTTCGTTAGGCTTTTGATGTGAGATACTCTTCTGTATGCTGTGAATATGTTTTATTCCCATTGGCTAATAAAGATGCTGATTTGGCCAGTAGCCAGGCAGAATAGAGCCAAGTGGGAAACTCAAGCAAAGATAAAGGGAAAAAGAAGGCAGAGTCAGGGAGATGCCAGCAACTTCTGGAGAAGCAAGATGTGTGAGGTAGCAAGCCACAAGTCTGGTGGTAAGATATAGAATAAAATAAATGGGTTAATTTAAGTTGTAAGAGCTAGTTAATAATATGCCTGATCTAATAGGTCAAAGTTTATAATTAATATTAAGCCTCAGAATGGGAACTGGTGGGTTGGAGAAAATACCACCAGTTACAAATGGTACCAATATGGTGCACACACATCCACATAAAACCTAAAAAAAAAAAAAAACTAAAAAAAAAAAAGAAACAAAAAAGAGGGCTTTTATACCTATAAAAGTGGTAGTCAAGTACAGCTTCTTGGTAGTTGCATTTTTCATACAGGCTCTGTTTGCTAGCAGCAAACAGATGCACAGCTCCTTTAAGAGACAGCTTCCTGGTTTGTGCTGGAGGCACAGATGGCTCTTTGAATAGATCCTGCTACTGAGAACTTGAATGGGGTTCGTAGGCAGCATGTTGCAAACTACTTGATTACAGCATGGACATGCTTCTTTCTAGAGTTGGTGCAGTGAGCACAGTTCCCAGAACTGCTGGTGAATGTACCTCTGTCATATGGGAAAGCTGAATGGGGTAGAGCCAACAGCCAAAGCCTTGGCTTTGGTCCTAGCCATGCCCACTTAGCATTTTAAAAACCCTCCTTGTCAGAAAATAATTACAAATATGCAATAAAGACAGATTTAGACAAAAAAAAGCCTCTAAAAGGGTCACAATGTGTTTGATGAATATGCATAGGTTTGGGAGAGAGAGGATAAAGGATAAACAGAGTCATAAATTAAAAGAATAATTTAAAAATCATAAACTGAGGTTATTAAAAAGGAAATAGATAACAAAAATATATAAGTCATGTAAAAATGGAAAATGTGCAGACAGTCTGGATTATGTATACTTTTTTTTAAACTTTTTTGACTGTTAATGAGACTGCAGAGAGACATTTGATTGTGAGAGCTGCTCAGCTAAAACAACATAAAGGTATCTTCACTTCAAAATTTGGGCCTATGGATATGTTGCTTTGGAAAAGAGGTTCTGCTTTGGTTTCCATAGAGGATACAAAGCTATGGATTTCTTCCAGGGTAATATGGTTTGATCAAATAATCTTCCCTGAGTGGTTCCCGTGGGAGTAATGGCTCAGGTGATCCAACATACGGAACAGCTTCAAGGCAACTGAATGAGATTAAGTGGATTCACAGATTACTAAAACCAAGATTTGACCGTAATTCTAAATTTTCTTAGAATTCCCATAAAATTCCCAGCACTCCCAATTAGGAGGAAGTAATATAGAAAACTATGTCCAATCCCCAAAATATTGTTTATGAATGTCTGTTACATTTAAAGGGGGTTGGCTATAAATGGTTCATGGTCATAGTCCATATCTTTCTAAAGAAAAAGGGGGATATGATATAGAAATGATAAAAGGTAGATTATTAAATCTACTTTAGTCCAAAAAAACAACTGTTAATCTTAAAATACTTTACATTGGTATGGATTTGGTTTATTGATCCAAATTTAAGGTTAAGTTTGTTATACTATATGTATATTTCTACTCTTGTTTAAGGTATTATGTTTATGTAGCTCATTTAAGAATGCATTGTATAGTTAAAAGTTACAAATTAATTGTCATCTATGGTAGTCAAACTTATAGTCCATGTTAGTTAGGTTTTCTAGATATTCAGAGATACATTTCAGATGAATAGGAAATTTTCAAACACTTCAAAGACCTACAGAATATGACATTTAAAATGTTTTAAGAACTTAGACTTTTCTTAACAGTGAGACATATCTGCTCCAATTACTTCAAGAGGATGATAGGCATTGAAGAAGTTCCTTATGGAATATTCTTTCAATGTGGTAAGACTAACCATTTGGACAAGAAACCTCTCTTTCCTGGACTGGTTGACTATGCTATAAAATCTGGACATGTAGAACCCTTGGGAAAATGACCACTAAACTTTGTCAAAACAAGACAGGGTAGTCCTTCAGAGTTTCTGTTTCACAGAAGAAACTGCTAGACATTCTTCTGGACACAGAGGAAAGTAAGTGACAAACTGCTAATAAAGGCAGGACATTCTTCAAAATTTCCTGCTTCTTTGAAAAATCTGCCAGATATTCTAAAACCATACGCTGAAGAAGGATGCTGTAATGTTACAGAACTTTGGGTGACTGTCTAGAGCCAGATAAGTCTGTCATTTCTAGAGTTTTGCAAGTTGTTTACAATGTGCTTCCTATTTATTCAGGTAATATATCCTTCTGGGGTCTTGAATGGAGTTTAAGATTAGATCGTTATAATTATAGTTTTACTTAGTTATGATTAAAGATCAATTAGATATGAAACTTTAGACTCACAAGGATAGGATAGATAATAGAGTATTTTCTTTAATTTTGCCAAATACAAATAGATTAAACTTTATAACTATAGTTCTTGCTTGATACTTGCTTTGGTATATGTAATTTTACAATGTTAAAATCTTTCTTTTAATTGGGCAGAAAAGGGATGCCCTTCTGTATGTTGTGAATGTTTTATTACAATTGGCTAATAAAGATGCTGATTTGGCCAATAGCCAGGCAGAGTAGAGCCAGGTGGGAAATCCAAGCAAAGATAAAGGGAAAAGGAAGATGGAGCCAACAACCCACATAGAAGTAAGATGTGAGGTAACAAGTAACAAGCCTGGTGGTAAAACATAGAATAATAGAAATGAGTTAATTTAAGTTGCAAGAGCTAGTTAATAATAAGCCTGAGCCAATAGGCCAAACAGTTTGTAATTAATATTAAACCTCACAGTGGCTCATTAGGCGGGAGAGATCAGGCAGGTGGGAGAGAAACCTCCAGTTACAGACTTTTTTCAGTGCAGCGAGGATTTTCAGTTTCATGCAGAATATATCCATGCTTAAGCCCTCCAAATTGCCCATTTGTGTCATAATTGACTGCAGTTTTGGACCCCAAAACTTGCGTTGTACTGCCTCTGATTTAAATCTTAGGCATCTCAGAAGATGTGCACGTCTGGGCTATTGCCCATAATGTTAATCACCACGAATTGCAGCCAGCATTGAGATCTGACAGTGAGCTAGGTACCTCTGGGTTCTTCACATGACTGTCATGACCCATTCAGTTCTCATAAAGCTAGCTTGAAGACCACTTTTGGGCTAGTTTTAAATGAGAAGAGTAGGACACAGAGATTTGAAGATCCATAGGCTGTGGGGAGAGTCTGCTGTCTTGACTGCCAGTTTCTATGGCCTGCATCTCCTGCAGAAGCTAACCCATCAGAACTCACTTAGCTTTGATTCTATAAGAATAACCTTGCAGTATCCCATTGTCTTCATCAGGGGAGGGGGAATAGTAAATAAATGCCATTTCCTGAGTTTTCTTACTTTTCTTCTTTTATGAACTTTTCTACCCCTTTCCCCTTCTGCCTCCTGGAGAGATTTTATACTTTTGATTAATTTGTCTTAACGGTAAAAGAGCCATCCATGTCTTCTGTTTCTTGTAATAGGGATAGGGTAGGTTCATTATCCTTGGGCTTTGCAATATTTTTCTTTATGATTAATGAATTATTTAGAAGTGTTTCTATATTTCTAAAAGTATTGACTTGATGTTTTGTTTTGTTTCTTATTTCTAACATAATTCTATTGTGGTGCTTTTTGTTTGTTTGTTTTGTTGTTGTGCGTTCTTTGTTTTTTTTGAGATAGGGTTTCTCTGTAGCTTTGGAGCCTGTCCTAGAAGTAGCTCGTGTAGACCAAGAGAATTTACAGAGATCTGCCTGCCTCTGTTTCCCAAGTGCTGGGATTAAAGGCATGCACCACATTGTGGTTTTAATGTGTAATCTATCAGAATGGCACAATTTTTTTAAAAAAAAATTGAAGGCTTGTCCAGTGAATAATAGATAAATCCAGTTTCTGCAAATGTTGAAAAGAGCACACTTCTTCACTATGATGATTAGCAATTTGCACTCATAGTAACCATATGTAACCATACTCACACTTTTCTTACACTGCTTCCTGTTTTCACTTTCACCCTCTTTCGGAATCAGCCATTGCTGCTGTTTCTCTTACATATCCCTTTCCATTTTGCTATTGTTTTTCTATCTCACCCCCCCCTTCTAGTCCCCAACTATGTTATCATTCTTCCAGCTGCCACCATTAAGCTTAAGTACCAGAGGGCTCCGCACCCCCAACTCAGAGACCTCTGGCTGCTTTCCCTCAGGTCACTTCTCTCCCAGCTTAATTTACACCCTTAGATAGCATCTTGGGCTTTTCTCTAAAGGCCATGGCAGAGGGGCTGTTTAGCACATTCACTGAGCTTCCTTAGGATCAGCCCTTCCTCACCGGCCTTTCCCAGCATATTTCTTCTCAGAATGTTGGACCTTCAGGAGGATATTTCCTTTGTTCTGAACACACTCTAATGAGATCCCTTCAAGAGGTCAACTTGTGGTGAGTGCTTTCCTTCGTTTCTTCAAAAACTTTTGAAATTTATTTAATGAAACCTTGAAAGGGGAGTATCTTCTGGATTCAATTCCAGTTTGACTTTCACTTTCTGATTTCTGTTGCCCTGAAACATCTGGATGCCTTTGCTTAGTGATCATCTGGTTGTTTTTAAACTACAGAAATGCATTTCCTTACAGCTCCAGAAAAGGGGTGTGTGTGTGTGTGTGTGTGTGTGTGTGTGTGTGTGTGTGTGCATGTATGTATCTCTGTGTGTGTGCTCTTCAGTTTCACTACAAGATTTAAAACTTAAATTGACTTGATTTTAATAAACTGGGCTTATATAGAGATCCTTGAATCTGAGAACAGATGTTTTTATCATTACAGAAGCTACCAGCCTTTGTCTTTAAATATTGTATCTTCTCCGTTCTCAGTATATTCTTTTTTCTTAATTTGAATCAGACATTTGTGAAAAGAATAGTTAAACTCTATTCTTTGCCATTATTTCGTCTTTATAAGTGTCTAATCACCTCTTTAACCTAACATTGAGTTTTTAAACTCAATCATTTCATTTGTTTATAAACACTTTAGAAATTTGGTACTTAAAATTACGGTCATCAATAGTCTTGTATTCTTTGTCACATTTATATTTTCTGTAATTTACTTAAATTTATGGACCACTTTATATTTTGTTGACTCCAATGTACCAGATATCATGAGAAGCCTCTCTTGCTAATGTGTCATCTAAAAACGACTGAAGAAGTAGCTCAACAATTAAAAGCACATATTGTTCTTTCAGAGGACCAGAGTTCAGTTCCCAGCACTCACAATGCGATGCTAACCCTAACCCTGTAACTTCCACTTGAGAACCAATTGGTGAATCTCACCTCTATGATTACCTACACTCGTACACACACACACACACACACACACACACACACACACACACACACACACATTTTATTTTAAAAATAAAATAAATCTTTAAAAAGAGAAGGATTAAAAAATCTGACTGTCAGAGTTTTGTTTTTGTTTTTTTTTAACAGTCTTCTGGTGTAGAATCATATTTTTCTTCTTGATATAACACATTGATCTTAGAACCCAGTCAAAGGTCTGCTATTATATCTCAAGACTGCCTCATAATCTAAATCAAGACTTAAGCTTTAAGAGCACAGTGAAAGTAAAAGAAATGCTAGTGAGGTTGGGCTGCTGTAACAAAAGGCAGAATGAGGGGGTAGGGATTAAACTACAGAAATGCATTTCTTTACAGTTCCAGAAGCTCAAGTCCCAGATAAGGTACTGCTGGGGTTGGTGTTCGGTGGGGCTTCCTCTAGCATCATCATCACATGTCATCTTGTCGTCATGTGACCTTCCCTGTGCACATGAGGAGAGCATTACTGTCTTCTTCCTCTTAAAATGACAGCAGGTCTATCGTATTAGGGTCTCATATGAATGATCTTATTTCATTTTAATTACCTCTTTAAAGGCACAGTCTTCAGGCCTACAATGGGGTTTCAAATTTTGGAAGAACACCATTCAGTCAACAGTCAAAGGCTAGTCGGGACACCATGTAATAAAGTTCACTTGCGCACGCTTTTCACGATTCTGATAATTGTGTTCTGTCTGTCCACAATGCTGCCTTTGCCTTTGCAAAGTTTACCAGGTTTAGATGATGTGGTGAATGATGCTTACATGTCCTCACTGCTGGGAGGATGCGTGCTTTCCGTGATGTGTCTAGAGGTGGCAATCATTTCCTGTGAGTAGTAACTGTTCTTTCTTCTGGTCAGTTTGCCGGCCCATGGCATACATTTATGAGACAAGGATCTAGATGGTCTAGAACATAGCAAAGTAAGTGCCTCACAATAGCAGAACCTGTCCTGAGCCTACTCAAGACCCAATGCCACTTTGGTGATTGGACACAGCCACATGCTGACTCCCTCTGGTTAGGCCAGTGGCTTGGAGGATGGTGGGCATCTCTGCCTGAGTCCTCTTCCTGACTGGCTGCTTTAAGCCCTGAATGTCTTCATCCTTTATTTTTTGCCAGGTTGGCCCTTGGCGTGCTCGATGGCCAGCACCTCCACAGCACGCCACAGCTGAGTCTTTTCCACTAATGTGAGATCCAGGAAGTGCTTAGGGGCCCGGTTTTAAATTGAGCAAGTTTTCTCAGAAAAACAAAATGCATGTATGCCGGGTTGTCTTCTTCTCTCACCTCTCCCCTTCCTTGATTTCTTCTCTCCGCAAACTTCTCCAAGTTTGAGGGTGTCTGTAGGTCTTTTGCCGGTACAAACATAAGTCTGGAAGGTTCGGCTCAGCATGAAAATGGGAGCTTCAAAATTTAGTTCTTTCATTAAGCCAAATGTTTCTAGGAAGGTTGTATCTGAGAAATGATTCCACAGTGTTTTTGAAACTTAGAATAAATAAGAATGAGGAAGAAACTATTGTCATGTGTCTTGAGTCACAGCACTACTAACCTTCTGGGCTGGTATATAAGGGGCTCCCCCAGCAGGCAGGGTATTCACACCTCCCTCTCCTCTCCTGAGTCTCTCTCCTCACTGCACCTGAGTCCTCTCTACTGACACCATGGGTTGCTGTGGCTGTGGTGGCTGTGGCTGTGGTGGCTGTGGTGGCTGCGGTTGTGGTGGCTGTGGTGGCGGTGGTGGCTGTGGCTGTGGTGGCTGTGGTGGCTGCGGTTGTGGTGGCTGTGGTGGCTGTGGCTGTGGTGGCTGTGGCTGCTGCGGCTGTGGTGGCTGCTGTGGCTGTGGCTGCTGTGGCTGTGGTAGCTGCTGTTGCCGCCGCTGCTGCTGCAGCTCCTGTGGCTGTGGCTGTGGGAAGGGCTGTTGTCAGCAGAAGTGTGGCTGCTGCCAGCAGAAGTGCTGCTGCAAGAAGTGCTGCTGCTGCTAGGATGACTGCCGGCTACTGGGCTTCTGCTTTAGCTAACTGATAGAGGTGAGTCTGTCTGTCTGTCTCCTTTTGTTGGGATTATAAGTCACCAACATACACCAAACTTATTGCCAATGCAACCTGGCATTTCTATGGTTGTTATTATCTTCCCAATAATGATAGTCACCAAGCAAAGGCCTCCTGTGTCCATTGCAATAAAACCATGACTATGGCAGATGCAGTCTGGGTAGGTTACACTATGACTTCCTGCAATGCCTCTAACTCTGCGCCAATGTCCTGTTAACTCATTGCATTGACAAATCTGTAATCACAAAGCTATTCTTGTTCAATAAACTTCAGTAAATCCATCTCAAACAGCGATTCTTGTGTGTCTCATTTGCTTTCTAGTCTCTAAACTGTCTTTCCATAGTGGGGGCGGGGCACAAGTTCCATCTCAACAGACACAACAATTCTAGATGTGCAAAAGCAGCAGAGCCAGAGACAAGATAGAGTGACACACATAGACAGGTGTGATGGTGACCCTAGGGAGGTCTTCTGTGTTGGCCCTTGCAGTGAGCCACGGCTCCAACTCAAAATTTTCTTTTTCACCCCACCTCCTGGCCATGATCCTGGCAGCTTTGCTCTTTCAGGAGATCCCTGCCAAGATGTGCTACTCCACCACAGGCCTAAAGCTGTTGGAGCAAAGCACTGATATGGTTATTCCCTGGGTCAGCTTGCCTGCATTTAGACTGGACTGGGAGAGAGATGGAGTAAACCCTGGATATGTCTGTGGGGTGTTAGCAGAGGATTAACAGGGGTCGTGGGAGAAGAATCACCGCAAATGTGAGAGGAACCATCCCAGGTTCATGGGGCCGAGATGGAATGAAAGAGAAAAAGTGAGAAAAGCAGAGTGCACAGAGTGGCTCACACCTTATTCCTAGCACTTGGGAGGCAGAGGCAGGTGGATCTCGGTGAGTTTGATGCCAGCATAATCTACAAGAGCTAGTTCCAGGACAGGTCCCAAAGCTATAGATAAACCCTGTCTCCAAAAACCAAAAGAAAAAAAAGGAAAGGAAAGAAAAGAGAAAAATAAAAAAGAATGTGGTGAGATCGCTCTTTCTGCAATCACTTATTTTTCTTTTTTTATTCAGCTATATATTTTCTCTGCTTCACTCCCTTCCTCCCCTCTCCCCTTCTACCATCTCCTATCATCTCCATGCTCCCAATTTACTCAGGAGATCTTGCCTTTTTCTACTTCCCATGTAGATTAGATCCATGTATGTCTCTGTTAGAGTCCTCTTTGTTGTCTAGGTTCTCTGGGATTGTGAATTGTAGGCTGATTTTTCTTTGCCTTGTGTCTAAAAGCAACTTATGAGTGAGTAATATTATATTTGTCTTTATGGGTCTGAGTTATCTTACTCACTATGATGTTTTCAGGATCCATCCATTTGCCCGCAAATTTCAAGATGTCATTATTTTTCCCGATATGTTGTATTCCATTGTGTAAATATACCACATCTTTATCCATTCTTCATTTAAGGGGCAATTAGATTGTTTCCAGGTTCTGACTATGACAAGTAATGCTGCTATGAGCATAGGTGAACACATGTACCTGTGGTATGATTGAGCATCCTTTGGGTATATAAACAAAAGTGGTATTGTTGGGCCTTGAGGGAGGTTGTTTCCTAATTTTAACTGGATATCAACATGTAGAAGAATGAAAATAGATCTATATCTATTGCCATGCACAAAACTCAAGTCCAAATAAATCAAAGACCTCAACATAAAACGAATTATACTGAACCTCATAGAAGAGAAAGTGGGAAGTACACTTGAACACATTTGCACAGGAGACTACTTCCTAAATATAACTCATTAGGACAGACCCTGAGAGAAACAATTAAAATGAGACATTCTGAAACTGAGAAGCTTCTGTAACTCAAAGAACATAGTCAATAAGACAAAATGGCAGACTACACAATGGGAAAAGATCTTCACCAACCCCATATCACAGAGAGGGCTGATATCCAAAATATACAAAGAGCTCAAGAAACTGGTCACCAAAAGAACAAATAATCAAGTTTTTAAAAAATTAGTCACAGACCTAAACAGAGAATTCTTACCATATGATTCTTCAATGTCTTAAAGACACTTAAGGAATAGTGCAATATCTTTAGTTATCAGAGAAATGATAACCAAAACAATTTTGAGATTACATTTTATAGCTGCAAAAATAGCCAAGATAAAAAAACACTGATGGCACTTATGCTGGAGAAGATGTGGGGTAAAGGGAACACCTCTGCATTGCTGGTGGGAGTGCAAGCTGGTACAGCCCCTTTGGATATCAGTATGGTGATTTCACAGAAAACTAGGAAATAACTTTTTTCAAAACCCAGCAATATCATTCTTGGGCATAAACCCAAAAGATGTTCAATATATCACAAGGGCATTTGCTCAACTATTTTCATAGCGGCATTATTCATAATAGCCATAACCTGGAAACAACCTAGAT
>NC_022030.1:50665389-50668812 GCF_000317375.1 Microtus ochrogaster | reverse complement strand
CTTTTGATTCATTTTCAGGAAGAGTTCATGTGACAGAAATATGCAGAAGTCAAGGATATCTAAGAAGAGATAAATAAGAGCTGGTGAGATTCCCACACATACAGGAAGTCAGATGACAGAGGAAGTGGTCATGTGCTCCCTGCTGGACTCCCCAGCACTGGTATATAAGGGGTTTGCCCAGCAGGGAGAATCATCACATCTCTCTCTCCTCTCCTGAGTCTCTCTCCTCACTGCACCTGAGTCCTCTCTACTGACACCATGGGTTGCTGTGGCTGTGGAGGCTGTGGTGGCTGTGGCTGCGGCTGTGGTGGCTGCGGCTGTGGAGGCTGCGGCTGTGGTAGCTGTGGCTGTGGTGGTTGCGGCTGTGGTGGCTGTGGCTGCTGTGGCTGTGGTGGTTGCGGCTGTGGTGGCTGTGGTAGCTGCTGCTGCCGCCGCTGCTGCTGCAGCTCCTGTGGCTGTGGCTGTGGCTGTGGCAAGGGCTGTTGCCAGCAGAAGTGTGGCTGCTGCCAGCAGAAGTGCTGCTGCAAGAAGTGCTGTTGCTGCTAGGATGACTGCTGGCTACTGGGCTTCTGCTTCTGCTAACTGATAGAGGTGATACTATATGTCTGTCTCTTTGTCTGTCTGTTTTGTCTACTCCTGTTGGAATTGTATTCACCAAGCAAATGAATGAATCCAGGCCTTCTCTGTCAGTTCTCATTCAACCATGACTGTGGCATATACAGTCCACGTAGGTTATGCTCTGACTTCCTACAATGCCTCTAACTCTGCGTCAATGTCCTCTTTCTCCATTGCATTGACATATCTGTAATCACAATGCTGTTCTTGCTCAATAAACTTTAATAAATCCATCTCAAACAGCGACTCTTTTGTGTCTCATTTCCTTTCCAGTCTCTAAACTGTCTTTCCATGTTGGGGGCGGGGCACAAGTTCCATCTCTACAGACACAACAATGCTAGATATGCAAGAGCAGCAGAACCAGAGACAAGATAGAGTGACAGACATAGACAGGTGATGCTGAGCCTAGGGAGGTCTTCTGTTCTTGTCCCTTGAAGTGAGTCAAGGCCCCAGCTCAAAATCCTCCTTTTCACCCCAACTACTCACCGTGATCCAGGAAGCTTTGTTCTTTCATGAGATCCCTGCCAGGGCATGCTGCTTCACAATGGGCCTCTTTGTTGGACCAAAGCACTCTGATGGTTATTCCCTGGGTCATCTTGCATGCATTTAGATTGGTGTGGGATAAAGATGTGGAATACCTTAGATATGTCTGTAGGGGTGTTAGCAGAGGATTAACAAGGTTTGTGGGGAAAAATATTACACTAAATGTGAATGGAATCATCCCATGTGCCTGGAGTCGAGAAAAGCAGAGTGAACATAGTGTGGCATACGTCTTTAATCCCAGCACTTGGGAGGCAGAGGCGGAGGCAGACAGATCTCTGTGAGTGCAAGGCCAGCCTGGTCTATAAGAGCTAGTTTTACAACAGGCTACAAAGCTACACAGAAACGCTGTCTCAAAACAACAACAACAACAACAAGAAAACAAACAAAAAACGAAAAAGAAAAACAAAAAAGTAAGAAAAATAAAATGGAATGTGGTGCCATTGCTCCTTCTGCAATCCCTTATTTTTCTTTTTTATTGAGCTATATGTTTTCTCTGCTTTCCTCCGTTCCTCCCCTCTCCCCTTCTCTCCCACCATCCCCATGCTTTCAATTTAAGATCTTGCCTTTTCTAGTACCCATGTAGATAAGATCTATGTATGTTTCTCTTAGGGTGCTCTTTGTTTTCCACGTTCTTTGAAAATGTGAAATGTAGGTTATTTTTTCTTTATCTTCTGTCTAAAAGCCCCTTATGAGTGAGTAGTTAATATATTTGATATTCTGGGTCTCGGTTCCCTCACTCACTATGATGTTTTCCAGATCCACCCATTTGCCTGCACATTTCAAGATTTCATTATTTTTCCTGTTGTGTACTACTCCATTGTGTAAATATACCACATCTCTTCTTTATCCATTCTTCAATCAAGGGGCAGTTAGATTGTTTCCAGGTTCTAGCTATGACAAATAATGCTTCGACAAACATAATCAAGTGCATGTATCTGTGGTATGATTTAGCTTCCTTTGGGTATATAGCCCAAAGTGGTATTGTTTGGTTGAGGTAGGTTGTTTCCTATTTTTTTTTAACTGGATATCAACATGTAGAAGAATGCAAATAGCTCTTTATCTATTGCCATGCACAAAACTCAAGTCCAAATAGACCAAAGACCTCAACATAAAACCAACCACACTGAATCTCATAGAAGAGAAAGGGGGAAGTACACATGAACACATTCATACCAGAGACCACTTCCTAAATATAACCCATTAGGACAGACACTGAGAGAAACAATTAATAAAAAGGGATGTTCTAAAACTGAGAAGCTTCTGTAAAGCAAAGGACATAGTTAAAGAGTCAAAATGTCAGACAACAGAATAGAAAAAGATCTTCACCAACCTCACATCACATAGAGGGCTTATCTCCAAAATATACAAAGAACACAAGAAAGTGGTCATCAAAAGAACAAGTAATCCAATTTAAAAAAAATGGGGTGCAGACTTAAACAGAGAATTCTCAACAAATGACTCTAAAATGGCTTAAAGACCCTTAAGAAAGTGTTCAAATCCTTAGTCATCAGAGAAATGAAAACCAAACAACTGAGATTCCACCTTACACCTGTAAGAATAGCCAAGATCACCTTCAGCTTGTGCTCCAGGGGTGCCTGTGCTCTCCTGGATTTCGCCCGGCCTACCCGTTTTTCCTTTTGTCCCCGGATCATTGGGCTACCAGGCAGCCCTGTTTTGGTGCTGAGGAATTCCATCTGGACGGGTGAGTGTATGCTTTCCAGGGGCGGATTGTCCCGGAAGAGAGCACAAACCCCCCTCCACCAGCTCCTTCTGCAGGGCTGTCTTTCTTGCACACGACCCCCCCCTACACACACACACATACACAAGCCTGGGTTTTCTGCTGGGTCCTTTGCTCGGGAACAGTTTTCTGCTCCTACACTGGGGCTGCCCATCCAGAGCAGTGAGTGCCTGCCTACCGGGCGGGCCTCAGGGACCCCCGAAAGGGAGGACGCAGACGTGTACCTTCAGCTTTTGCGGCAGGGTGTCCTGGGTTCTACTCGTCCCCGCCCTGCTCCCCCCCCCCAAGTTCTCCCTTTTGTCAGCGGGTCATTGGACTACCAGGCGTCTATGTTTCGGTGCTGAGGAGTTCCATCTGGACAGGACGGTTCCTGCTTCTACACTGAAGAGATACACCCAGAGAGTCAGTCACAGCAAAGACTGGACCAAGACACCAGGCCTCTCCTGGCTCCATTTGAAGGAAGAGATGGGAAGGCGCCAAGGTTCCTCCAACAACCTGAAAGGCAACATGACATCACCAGAATCCAG
>NC_022030.1:50663745-50664231 GCF_000317375.1 Microtus ochrogaster | reverse complement strand
GCACCTACTCAGAGTAAAGGGCTGGGAAAAGGCTTATCAAGCAAATGGACCTAAGAAACAAGGAGGTGTGGCCATACTAATTTATAACAAAGCTGACTTCAAACTTAAATCAATCAGAAGAGATGGAGAGGGACATTTTATACTCATAACAGCGACAATTCATCAGGATGAAGTCTCAATCCTGAATATCTATGCTCCTAATATAAAAGCACCCACGTACGTAAAAGAACATTACTAAAACTCAAGGCTGCCATCAAAACGCACACACTAATAGTAGAAGACTTCAACATTCCTCTGTCACCAATGGACAGGTCATTCAGACAGAAACCTAACAGAGAAATAAGAGAATTAATGGAGGTAATGAATCAATTGGACTTAACAGACATCTATAGAAAATTCCACCCAAATAGGAAAGAATATACCTTCTTCTCTGCAGCTCATGGACCCTTCTCGAAAATTGACCATATACTTAGTAACAAAGCAAAC
>NC_022030.1:50661695-50662193 GCF_000317375.1 Microtus ochrogaster | reverse complement strand
GCCCTCTTATACACAAAGGATATGGAAGCAGAGAGGGAAATCAGAGAAGCTTCACCTTTCTCGATAGCCACAAACAGCAAAAAATATCTGGGGGTAACTCTAACCAAGAAAGTGTAAGATCTATTTGACAAGAACTTTAAGGCATTGAAGAAAGAAATTGAATAGGATACCAGAAAAAGGAAGGACCGCCCTTGCTCTTGGATTGGGAGGATCAACATAGTAAAAATGGCAATTCTACCAAAGGCAATTTATAGATTCAATGCAATCCCCATCCAGGTCCCATCAAAATTCTTCACAGATCTTTAGAGAACAATAATCAACTTTATATGGATAAACAAAAAATCCAGGATAGCCAAAACAATCCTATACAATAAAGGATCTTCTGGAGGCATTACCATGCCTGACTTCAAACTCTATTACAGAGCTACAGTAATGAAAACAGTGTGGTGCTAGCATAAAAACAGAGAAGTCGATCAATGGAATCGTATAGAAGATCCG
>NC_022030.1:50641003-50659874 GCF_000317375.1 Microtus ochrogaster | reverse complement strand
CAATGAGGGCTGATGAGAAGCCAAGGACAATGGCACAAGGTTTTGATCCTACTTCATGTTCTGGCTTTGTGGGAGCCTAGCTAGTTTGGATGTTCACCTTCCTATACATGGACGGAGTGGGGAGGACCTTGGACTTTCCACAGGGCATGGAACCCTGACTGTTCTTTGGACTGGAGAGGGAGGGGGAGAGGAGTGGGGGAAGGGGGAGAAGGGTGGGAGGAGGGGGAGGGAGATGGGAGGCTGGGAGGAGGTGGAAACTTTTTTTTTCCTTTTCTCAATTTAAAAAAAAAAAGAATAGCCAAGATCAAAAACAGTGATGACAACTTATGTAGGAGAGGATGTGGGGGTAAAGGGAACACTTCTGCAGTGCTCATGGAAGTACAAACTAGTACAGTCCTTTTGCACATCAGTATGGCTATTTCTCAGAAAATATAGAAACAACGTTTCTCAAAAACCAGCAATACCATTCTTGGGCATATACTGAAAGGATGCTGAATCATACCACAAGGACCTTTGTTCAACCATTTTCATAGCAGCATTGTTCATAATAGCCAGAAACTGGAAACTACCTCAACCAAAGATTGAATAAAGAACATGATAAACATGATATAATTTGAACAATGGATTATTGCTCAGATATAAAAATAATAATAATGATGATGACACCTTTAAATATGCAGGCAAATGGATGGAACTAAACACTATTGAATGAGGTAGCCCAGACCCAAAAAGGCAAATATACTATGCACTCACACATAAGCTGATATTAAACATAAATAACCAGCTTAAAATCCACAACCCCAGAGAAACTGGAATCCTAATCCATAAACAGAAGAAAGCAAATGTAGTGATCAACAACTAACAACTGGGCTAACTCCTGGAAAACAATCTTTGAGAGAGAGGAACAATAACATGAACAAAGGGGTGAAGACACCCACTAAATCAGCTGCCCGGAGTTGGTGCTAGCTCACTGACTCAGAACTGACCACTGGGAAACCTCCAAAGAACCCAAGGAGCCCCTAGAGTGCAGGTGACAACGGTATGGCAGTGAGACCAAGATCTAACTCTAGTTCATGAAGTGACCTTGTGTATCCCATTCTCTATGGAGAGATACCTTGCTCAGTCTACGCGTGGGGAAAGGAGAGGCCCTGTTTCTGCTTCAAAAAGGTAATGGGATAGACTTAGTTGATTTCCTAGGGGAGGTCTTACAGTCTCTGAGGAACAGATGGAGTGGGGTGGGGGAAGATAGGGGGAGCAGGAGAGGACTAAGGGGAAATTGGGATTGGTAAGTAAAAAAAAAAGAAAAGGAAAAAAGCAAAAGGTCATACTGCCAACTCTTATGGAACCCCAGGTCAGGACAGAAGCATCATGTATATTTATACAAGTGAATTTCTATTCCACAATCAAAGAAAACAATAATTCCCGATTCATAGTGGGAGATAGCAAAGGTTACATCACTATAATATGGATGGTTATAATGTAGAGTCCTGAATTTAACCTGTCATTAAATCTGAGTGCCCCATAGATAAACCACATAGTAATGCTTCATATGCAGAAGTCATGAGGTTGACTGCAGGCCCAGCAGGCTCCTTTGCTGTAAAGAAGACAATGGTGTTTGCACTTGGCAGTGACCTTTGAATTTGTTCTTATTTTCTCCTTCCTGCTCCCCAGACTTTCTTTGGCAAGCCCTCTGAAGGCAAAGTCTATGCCTAACCTTGACTTGTGGACATCTCAGAAGCCCACAGACTATCTGGCCCAGGGGTTTCCTGAGGAGGCCTGTAGTCTGTAAGACCTGCCCACAACTAACAGAAGGACGTGATCTGAGCACTGAGAGGGAAAATGGAAGGTTACCCTTCACCTGGACAGCCTTCTCCTGTTCCCGGAGCCCAGAATTCTTCTCAGGAACGCTCAGCACTTTTGATTCATTTTCAGGAAGAGTTCATGTGACAGAAATGTGCAGAAGTCAAGGATATCTGAGAAGAGAGATAAATAAGAGCTGGTGAGATTCTCACACATACAGGAAGTCAGATGACAGAGGAAGTAGTCATGTGCTCCCTGCTGGACTCCCAGCACTGGTATATAAGGGGCTCCCCCAGCAGGAGGAGGCATCACATCTCTCTTTCCTCTCCTGAGTCTCTCTCCTCACTGCACCTGAGTCCTCTCTACTGACACCATGGGTTGTTGTGGCTGTGGAGGCTGTGGCTGTGGTGGCTGCAGCTGTGGAGGCTGCGGCTGTGGTGGCTGCGGCTGTGGTAGTTGTGGTTGTGGTAGCTGTGGCTGTGGTGGTTGCGGCTGTGGTGGTTGTGGCTGCTGTGGCTGTGGTGGTTGCGGCTGTGGTGGCTGTGGTAGCTGCTGCTGCCGCCGCTGCTGCTGCAGCTCCTGTGGCTGTGGCTGTGGCTGTGGCAAGGGCTGTTGCCAGCAGAAGTGTGGCTGCTGCCAGCAGAAGTGCTGCTGCAAGAAGTGCTGTTGCTGCTAGGATGACTGCTGGCTACTGGGCTTCTGCTTCTGCTAACTGATAGAGGTGATACTATATGTCTGTCTCTTTGTCTGTCTGTTTTGTCTACTCCTGTTGGAATTGTATTCACCAAGCAAATGAATGAATCCCAGGCCTTTTCTGTCAGTTCTCATTCAACCATGACTGTGGCAGATACAGTCCAGGTAGGTTATGCTCTTACTTCCTACAATGTCTCTAACTCTGCATTGCATTGGCATGTCTGTAACCACAATGCTATTCTTGCTCAATAAACTTTATTAAATCTATCTCAAACAGCGACTCTTGTGTGCCTCATTTCCTTTCCAGTCTCTAAACTGTCTTTCCATGGTGGGGGCGGGGCACAAGTTCCATCTCTACAGACACAACAATGCTAGATATGCAAGAGCAGCAGAGCCAGAGACAAGATAGAGTGACACATAGACAGGTGTGATGCTGACCCTAGGGAGGTCTTCTGTTGTTGGCCCTTGCAGTGAGTCATGGTCCCAGCTCTGAATCCTCCTTTTCACCCTATCTACTGCCCATGATCCTGACAGCTTTGTTCTTTCAGGAGATCCTGGGAGGGCAGGCTGCCTCCCCATGGTCTGAAGCTGTTGGAGCAAGGCACTGATATGGGTTATGCCCTGGGTCAGCTTGCCTGCATTTAGACTGGCCTGGGAGAGAGATGTGGAAAACCCTGGATATGTCTGTGGGGATGTTAGCAGAGGATTAGCAGGGTTCATGGGAGAAGAATAATGCTAAATGTGAGTGGAATCATCTCATGGGCCTGGAGCCCAGATGGAAAAAAAGGAAAAAAAGAAAAGTAGAGTGCACACACAAGTGGCTCATGTCTTTAATCCCAGCACCTCGTAGGCAGAGGCAGGCGGATCTCTGTGAGTTCAGGCAACCCTGGTCTACAAGAGCTAGTTCCAGGACAGACTCCAAAGCTACACAGACCCTCTCTCGATAATAATAAAAAAAAACCCAAACCAAAACAAACAAACAAAAATCAAAGAAGAAGAAAAAAGAAAAGAAAAGAAAGAAAAATAAAAAGGAATGTGGTGACATTGCTTCTTCTGAAATCCCTTATTTCTTTTTTTTATTGAGCTATATATTTTTATCTACTTCCCTCCCCACCATCCCCAGGCTCACAATTTCCTCAGGAGATCTTGCCTTTTTGTATCTTAGGGTCCTCTTTGTTATAGAGGTTCTCTGGGATTGTGAATTGTAAGCTGGTTTTTCTTTGCTTTATGTCTAAAAGCCACTTATGAGTGAATACATATTATATTTATCTTTATGGGTCTGGGTTGCCTCACTCACTATGATGTTTTCTGGATAATCCATTTGCCAGCAAATTGAGATATCATTATTATTCCTGTTGTGTAGAACTCCATTGTGTAAATATACCACATCTTCTTTATCCATTCTTCAATCAAGGGACAATTAGATTGTTTTCAGGTTCTGGCCATGAAAAGTAATACTGCTATGAACATATTTGAACACATGTACCTGTGGTATGATTGAGCATTCTTTGGGTATATAAACAAAAGTGTATTGTTGGGTTCAGGTAGGTTGTTTCCTAATTTTTAACTGGATATCAACATGTAGAAGAATGAAAATAGATCTATATCTATTGCCATGCACAAAACTCAAGTCCAAATAGATCAAAGACCTCAACATAAAAGCAACCAAACTGAATCTCATAGAAGAGAAAGTGGGAAGTACACTTGAACACATTTGCACCAGAGAAAACTTCCTAAATATAACCCATTAGGACAGACAGTAAGAGAAATAATTAATAAATGGGACGTTCTGAAACTGAGATGCTTCTGTAAAGCAAAGGACATAATCAATAAGACAAAAAGGCAGACTACAGAATGGAAAAAGATCTTCACCAACTCCATATCACAGAGAGGACTGATATCCAAAAAATACAAAGAACCCAAGAAATTGATCATCAAAAAACCAGATAATCCAATTTTTAAAAAAGTAGGGTACAGACCTAAATAGAGAATTCTCAACATATGAATCTTAAATGTCTTAAAGACCCTCAAGGAATAGGGCAGCATCCTTAGTCATCAGAAATGACCAAAACAAGTCTGAGATTCCATTTTATAACTGCAAAAATGGCCAGATCAAAAACACTGATGATTCTTATGCTGGTGGGATTGCAAGCTGGTACAGCCCCTTTGGATATCAGTATGGTGATTTCACAGAAAACTAGGAAATAACTTTTTTTCAAAACCAAGCAGTATCATTCTTGGGCATAAACCCAAAAGATGTTCAATATATCACAAGGGCATTTGCTCAACTATTTTCATAGCGGCATTATTCATAATAGCCATAACCTGGAAACAACCTAGATTCCCCTCAATCAAAGAATGAACAAATAAATTTTCACAAAGGAGTACTGCTCAGAGGTAAAAATAAAGAATAATGACACCTTTCAATTTGCAGTCAAATGGATGGAACTAGAAAAAACCATCTTGAATGAGATAACCCAGAGCCAAAAAGGCAAATAGAGTATGTATGTACTCATAAGTGGATATTAAACATAAAGCAAAGGATAACCAGCTTACATTCCATAGTCCCAGAGAAACTAAACACTCATCCAAAGCAGATGAATGCAGATGCAGAGATCCACATCTAACCACTGGGCCAAGCTCCTGGAGGACAATTTGTGTGAGAGAGGAGCAATAATATGAAAAAGGGTCAAGACCATGATTGGGAAAACCAATGATTCAGTTGACCACAGCTAGTAGGAGCTCACTGACTCTGGACAGAACACTGTGGAACCTCCAAAGAACCTAGATAGCGCCACAGAGTGCAGGAGACAATGGTATGGCTTGGGCAGTTTGTGGAGCCACTGGCAATGAGACCAGGATCTAACCCTAGTGCATGAAGTGACCTTGTGTATCCCATTCTCTATGGAGAGATACATTGCTCAGTCTACGTGTGGGGGAGGGGAAAGCCCTGGTCCTGCTTCAAGGAGGTAATGGGATAGACTTAGTTGACTTCCTTGGGAAGGCCTTACAGTCTCTGAGGAGCAGATGGAGTGTGGTGGGGAGAAGATGGGGAGAGCAGGAGGAGAGAACCAAGGGGAAGTTGTGATTGGTATGTAAAAATAGGAAACAAAATAGAAAAAGGCGATACTGCCCACTCTTCTGAAACCCCAGATCAGGACAGTAAACATCAATGTGTTTTATACAAGTGAATTCTAATTCCACAATCAGAAAAAAAAATTGATTCCTGAATCAAACTGGGAGATAGTAAAGATTACATCACTATAATATGGATGGTTATAATGTAGAGTCCTGAATTTAACCTGTCATTAAATCTGAGTGCTCCACACATAAACCACATAGTACTGCTTCACATGCAGAGGTCATGAGGCTGACTGCAGGCCCAGATGACTCCGTTGCTGTAAAGAAGACAATGGTGTTTGCACTTGGCAGTGACCTTTGAATTTGGTCTTATTTTCTCCTTCCCACTCCCCAGACTTTCTTTGGCAAGCCCTCTGAAGGCAAAGTCTATGCCTCACCTTCACTAGTGGACATCTCAGAAGCCTACAGATGATCTGGTCCAGGGGTTTCCTGAGGGGGCCTCTGGTCTATAAGCCTTGCCCACAGCTCTCAGAAGGACTTGATCTGAGCACTGACAAGGAAAATGGAAGGTTACCCATCACCTGGACAGCCTATTCCAGTTCCCGGAGCCCAGAATTCTTCTGAGGAATGATCAGCACTTTTGATTCATTTTCAGGAAGAGTTCATGTGACAGAAATATGCAGAAGTCAAGGATATCTAAGAAGAGATAAATAAGAGCTGGTGAGATTCCCACACATACAGGAAGTCAGATGACAGAGGAAGTGGTCATGTGCTCCCTGCTGGACTCCCCAGCACTGGTATATAAGGGGCTCCCCTAGCAGGGAGGATCATCACATCTCTCTCTCCTCTCCTGAGTCTCTCTCCTCACTGCACCTGAGTCCTCTCTACTGACACCATGGGTTGTTGTGGCTGTGGAGGCTGTGGTGGCTGTGGCTGTGGAGGCTGCGGCTGCGGCTGTGGTGGCTGTGGTTGTGGCAGCTGCGGCTGTGGTAGCTGTGGCTGTGGCAGTTGTGGCTGCGGTGGCTGTGGTTGTGGTGGCTGTGGTTGTGGTGGCTGCGGTGGCTGCTGTGGCTGTGGTAGCTGCTGTTGCCGCCGCTGCTGCTGCAGCTCCTGTGGCTGTGGCTGTGGCAAGGGCTGTTGCCAGCAGAAGTGTGGTTGCTGCCAGCAGAAGTGCTGCTGCAAGAAGTGCTGCTGCTGCTAGGATGGCTGCTGGCTACTGGGCTTCTGCTTTAGCTAACTGATAGAGGTGATACTGTATGTCTGTCTACTCCTGATGGAATTGTATTCACCAAGCAAATGAATGAATCCCAGGCCTTCTCTGTCAATTCTCATTCAACCATGTCTGTGGCAGAGCCAGTCTGGGTAGAATAATCTATGACTTCCTACAATGCCTCTAAATCTGCGCCAATATCCCTTTTCCCCATTGTATTGACATATCTGTAATCACAATTCTATTCTTGCTCAATAAACTTCAATATATCCATCTCAAACAGCGATTCTTGTGTGTCTCATTTGCTTTCTAGTCTCTAAACTGTCTTTCCATGGTGGGGGCGGGACACAAGTTCCATCTCAACAGACACAACAATGCTAGATATGCAAGAGCAGCAGAGCCAGAGACAAAATAGAATGACATAGACAGGTATGATGGTGACCCTAGGAAGTTCTTCTGTTGTTGTCCCTTGCAGTGTGTCCTGGACACAGCTCAGAATCTTCCTTTTCACCCTACCTTCTGGCCATGATCCTGACAGCTTTGTTCTTTAAGGAGATCCTGCCAGGTCATGCTGCCTCCCCATGGCCTGAAGCTGTTGGAGCAAAGCACTGATATGGTTATTTCTTGGGTCAGCTTGCCTACATTCAGACTGGCCTGGGAGAGAAATGTGAAAACCCTGGATATGTCTGTGGGGATCTTAGCAGAGGATTAGCCGGGTTTATGGGAGAAGATATCATGCTAAATGTGAATGGAATTATCCCACGGGTTTGGAGCCCAGACGGAATGAAAGGGAAAAAGAGAAAAGCAGAGTGCACACAGAGTGGTGCAGCCTTTAATCCCAGCACTTGGGAGGCAGAGGCAGGCGGATCTCTGCGATTGTGAAGCTACTCTGGTCTATAAGAGCTAGTTCCAGGACAGGCTCTAAAGCTACAGATAAACCCTGTCTCAACCCCCGCCCCCCAAAAAAAGAAAAAAAATAAAGAGAACAAAAAGAATGTGGTGAGATTGCTCCTTATGCAATCCCTTATTTTTCATTTTTATCGACCTATATATTTTTCTCTGCTTCTCTCCCTTCCTCCTCTCTCCCCTTCTACCATCTCACACGATCCCCATGTTCCCAATTTACTCAGGAGATTCTTCCCTTTTTCTACTTCCCATGTCTCTCTTAGGGTCCTTTTTGTTGTCTAGGTTAACTAGGATTGTGAATTGCAGGCTGATTTTTCTTTATCTTCTGTCTATAAGCCACTTATGAATGAGTACATATTTATTTTTCTGTGTCTGGGTTATTTCACTAATTATGATGTTTTCTAGATTTATCCATTTGCCTGCAAGTTTAAAGAAGTCATTATTTTTTCCGGTTGTGTAGTACTCCATTGTGGAAACATACCATATCTTCTTTATCCATTTTTCAATCAAGGGGCAATTAGATTTTTTTCCAGGGTCTGGATATGACAAGTAATGCTGCTATGAACATATTTGAGCACAGGTCCTAGTGGTATGATTGAGCATCCTTTGGGTATATACCCAAAAGTAGTATCGCTGGGCCTTGAGGTAAGTTGTTTCCTAATTTTTAACTGGATATCAACATATAGAAGAATGAAAATAGCTCGTTATCGATTGCCATGCACAAAACTCAAGTCAAAATAGATCAAAGACCTCAACATAAAACCAACCAAGCTGAACCACATAGAAGAAAAAGTGGGAAGTACGCTTGAACACATTTGCACAGGAGATCACTTCCTAAGTATAACCCATTAGGACAGACACTGAGAGA
The DNA here is from genome assembly GCF_000317375.1 of Microtus ochrogaster. NCBI lineage: Eukaryota > Metazoa > Chordata > Mammalia > Rodentia > Cricetidae > Microtus > Microtus ochrogaster. Next base: position 50,651,316 of record NC_022030.1, on the reverse strand, counting down.
AACAATTAATAAATGGGACGTTCTGAAACTGACAAGCTTCTGTAAAGCAAAGGACATAGTCAATTAGACAAAATGGCAGATTAAAAAAATGGGAAAAGATCATCACCAACCCCATTTTAGATAGAGGGCCAATCTAAAAAATATACATAGAACTCCAGAAATTGGTCATCGAAAGAACAAATATTCCAATTTTAAAAAAATGGGGTTCAGACCTATACAGAGAATTCTCAACAAATGAATACAAAATGGCTTAAAGACCCTTAAGGAAATGTTCAACATCCTTAGTCATCAGAGAAATGAAAACCAAAAAACTCTGAGATTCCATCTCATACCTGTAAGAATTGCCAAGATCAAAAACACTGATGACAATTTATGCTGTAGAGGATGTAGGGTAACTGGAACACTTTTGTATTGTTGGTGGAAGTACAAACTGGTTACAGCCCTATTGATATTCGTATGGTGATGTCTCAGAAAATTAGGAAACCACATTCCTCGAAACTCACCAATGCCAATCTTGGTCATATACTGAAAGTATGCTCAATCAGAACACAAAGGCATTTGCTCAACCATTTTCATAGTACCATTATTCGCAATAACCAGAACCTGGAAACAACCTAGATGCCCCTCAACCAAAGATTGAATAAAGAACATGTGGTCCATTTGCACAATGGAGTACTGCTCAGAGGTAAAAATAATAATTAATTAATGATTATGACACCTTTAAATTTGCAGGGAAATGATGGAACTAAAAAAAAAAATCCCACCTGAATAAGTTAACCCAGATTCAAATAGTATGCACTCACTCTTAAGTGGATATGGAACATAAAGCCAAGGATAACTAGCATACAGTCCACAACCCCAGACAAACTAGAAATTTCTTCCAGAAGAGGAAGAAAGCAAATACAGAGATCCACAACTAACCTCTGGGCCAAACTCCTGGAGGACAGTCTTTGAGAGAGAGGAGCAATAAAAAGAACAAAGGGGTGAAGACAATGATGGGGAAACCCACTGAATCAGCTTACCCGAGCTAGTGGGACTTCACTGACTCTTGATTGACCACTGGGAACCACCAAAGAACCTAACTAGGCCCCCAGAGTGCAGGTGACAATGGTATGGCTTGGACAGTTTGTGGAGGCACTGGCAGTGAGACCAGGATCTAACCCTAGTGCATGAAGTGACTTTGTGTATCCCATTCTCTATGGAGAGATACCTTGCTGAGTCTACACATGGGGGAGGGAAAGGCCCTGGTCCTGCTTCAAGGAGGTAATGGGATAGACTTAGTTTACTTTCTTGGGGAGGTCTTACAGTCTCTGACGAGCAGATGGAGTGTGGTGAGGGGAAGGTTGAAAAACCAGGAGGAGAGAACCAAGGAAAAACTGGAAACGATATGTAAAAATAAGGAAAAGGGGGGAAAAAAAGGCCATACTTCCTACTCTGGAACTCTGGGTTAGTACAGAAAGCATCATGTGTTTTATACAAGTGAATTTCTATTCCACAATCAAAGAAAAAAATAATTTCTGATTCAAATTGGGAGGTAGCAAAGGTTACATCACTATAATATGGATGGTTATAACGTAGAGTCCTGATTTAACCTGTCATTAAATCTGAGTGCCCCATAGATAAACCCCATAGTAGCTCTTCATATGCAGAGGTCATGAGGTTGATTGCAGGTCCAGCTGGCTCCATTGCTGTAAAGAAGACAATGGTGATTGCACTTGGCAGTGACCTTTGAATTTGGTCTTATTTTCTCCTTCCCACTCCCCAGACTTCTTTGGAAAGCCCTCTGAAGGCAAAGTCTATGCCTCACCTTCACTAGTGGACATCTCAGAAGCCCACAGATGATCTGGCCCAGGGGTTTCCTGAGGAGGCCTGTAGTCTGTATGTCCTGCCCGCAGCTCACAGAAGGACTTGATCTGAGCACTGAGAGGGAAAATGGAAGGTTACCCTTCACCTGGACAGCCTTCTCCAGTTCCTGGAGCCCAGAATTCTTCTCAAGAATGCTCAGCACTTTTGATTCATTTTCAGGAAGAGTTCATGTGACAGAAATATGCAGAAGTCAAGGATATCTGAGAAGGGAGATAAATAAGAGCTGGTGAGATTCCCACACATACAGGAAGTCAGATGACAGAGGAAGTGGTCACGTGCTCCCTGCTGGACTCCCCAGCACTCGTATATAAGGGGCTCTCCTAGCAGGGAGGGTCATCACATCCCTCTCTCCTCTCCTGAGTCTCTCTCCTCACTGCACCTGAGTCCTCTCTACTGACACCATGGGTTGTTGTGGCTGTGGAGGCTGTGGTGGCTGTGGCTGTGGAGGCTGCGGCTGCGGCTGTGGTGGCTGTGGTTGTGGCAGCTGCGGCTGTGGTAGCTGTGGCTGTGGCAGTTGTGGCTGCGGTGGCTGTGGTTGTGGTGGCTGTGGTTGTGGTGGCTGCGGTGGCTGCTGTGGCTGTGGTAGCTGCTGTTGCCGCCGCTGCTGCTGCAGCTCCTGTGGCTGTGGCTGTGGCAAGGGCTGTTGCCAGCAGAAGTGTGGTTGCTGCCAGCAGAAGTGCTGCTGCAAGAAGTGCTGCTGCTGCTAGGATGGCTGCTGGCTACTGGGCTTCTGCTTTAGCTAACTGATAGAGGTGATACTGTATGTCTGTCTACTCCTGATGGAATAGTATTCACCAAGCAAATGAATGAATCCCAGGCCTTTTCTGTCAGTTCTCATTCAACCATGAGTGGCAGATGCAGTCTGGGTAGGTTATGCTATAACTTCCTACAATGCCTGTAACTCTGCAGCAATGTCCCAATTCTCCATTGCATTGACATATCTGTAATCACAAAGCTATTCTTGCTCAATAATCTGCAATAAATCCATCTCAAACAGCGACTCTTGTGTGCCTCATTTGCTTTCCAGTCTTTCCATGGTGGGGGCGGGACACAAGTTCCATCTCAACAGACACAACAATGCTAGATGTGCAAGAGCAACAGAGCCAGAGACAAGATAGAGTGACAGACATAGACAGGTGATGCTGACCCTAGGGAGGTCTTCTGTTGTTGTCCCTTGAAGTGAGTCATGGCCCCAGCTCAGAATCCTTTTTTTCACCCCATTTTCTGCTCATGATCTGTGCAGCTTTGCTCTTTCAGGAGATCCCTGCCAGGGCGTGTTGCCTTGCCATGGGTCCGAAGCTGTTTGTTCAAAGCACTAATATGATATTCCCTGGTTCAGCTTGCCTGCATTTAGACTGACCTGGGAGAGAGGTGTAGAAAACCCTGGATATGTCTGTGGGGATGTTTGCAGAGGATTAGCAGGGGTTGGGGGTAAGAATAATGCTAAATGTGAGTGGGAGCATCCCATGGGCCTGGGGCCCAGATGGAACGAAAGGGAAAGAATAGAAAATCATTGTGCTGCCATTTTCCCTTTCTATGTCCATCATGTACCGGACAGTGGCTGCTTAGATCAGAGGTGTTTACTTCTCATATTTTCCCATCCTAGAAGTGCAAGATCTAGGTGTTAACAGACCTGGATGCCTCTCGGTCTTCACAGGGTCTGCCTGGTGCTCAGGTCTGCACAATCCTTTCTTCCTTTGCCAAACACTTCAGTCCTGATGAATTTAAACCTACCTTTCTCAGCTAGGGTTACCACGGCTGTGGTGAAATACCACAGACAAAACAGCTTGGGGAGGAGAAGTTATATTCACTTTACACTTCCACATCTTTGTTCATCACTGAAGGAAGTCAGGACAGGAACTCAAAGAGGACAGGAACATGGAGGCAAGAGCTGATGAAGTGGCCATGGAGGAGTGCTGCTTACTGCCTTCATTGTAGCTTGCTGAGCCGCACCCAGGAACAGCTCAGGGTGGCCCTGAAATGAGCTGTGCTGTCCCACAGCAATCATTACTTAAGATAATACTCTGCATGCTTGCCTACAGCAAGATCTCATGGAGGCATTTTCTCAACGGATGTTCCCACCTCTCAGATGACTCCAGTTTTGCTAAGTTCACATAAAATATCCAGCACACTACCATAGTGACTTTGTGTTGACCAAATGCCTTTTGTAGTTGCTGTAAAGATGGTTTCTCCATCTTTACAGATAATATCTACTTTCTGTGGTCTTGGGAGTTATGTCTTCAGTATACGGATGAGTGGGCCCAGTTCAGCTCCGTAGCAGAAGAGTAGAAAATAGAGACTACATGTCATCCTGTGTTCAGGTCACTTCCATGATGACCTGTGTACAGTCTGACATGCCCTTTGCTTTTGTTCATTTTGTTTCTATAGTCCATTATATATTTACATTTCAATACTTTTTTCCCCTAAAACAGTATTCTGTAAAGGACCCTGCACCATGACTGATAAAGACATGTTCATCAAATGGCTGTGCTACACTGTCTCATAAATTTTGCGCATCCCTTCCAGGTAGTCAGATGCCCCTCTGTTAAGTTAGCATTGGCCACACAGGTTCTGCTTGTCCACCTCTGCGGACTAGCTCATACAGACACCCATAGATTCCACCTTTAGTGTGTACGCTTCACTATCACACTCTCTCAGTCTTCTCTGCAGCCTGGCTGGTGAGCTTTCTCTCCTGCTGTTCCACACCTTGTGACCCTCTTCCTGGTGTGCAAACTTTTTCTTGGTGTGCAAGCCTCTTCCTAGTGTTCACACCGTGTTCCTGGTGTGCAAGCCTCTTCCTAGTGTTCACACCGTGCTCCTGGTGTGCAAGCCTCTTCCTGGTGTGCAAGCACTCCAACTCTCCAGAATTCTGGGTTAAACAAACTCTTGTCGCTTCCCTGAGCTTTTCCTTTGTTTTCTTGTGACCACATCTGACATCTATTTTAAGAATAAACCAGGATGGGTAGAAGGGGAGGGAAAGGTAAGGTTAACCATAGCTAAGGGCGTATATAGAAGCCTTAGGGAAATCTCCTAGCTTGTAAGCTAGTCAACCTAGAGATGAAAATGGGAGTTGTAGTGGAGGTTTCTCCACTGGTGACAACAGTGCTTCCAGGAACACATCAATTTTTTTTCAAGTAATTCTTAGCACCAGGCATGGACTTACCTCCCTATTGGTCAGAGAGGCCCTGGGGAACCCATAATAATACAGACTATTGCCATTTTCCTTGGTTGACAATCATAACTAAATGGTAAGACCTTAATGCTGAAGATGCCTTCCACCTTGGTTACATACAGAACATCGAGAAGTCAGTCTCCATCTGACCAGGAAACCTTCTTCCTGTTGGCTAGTTTACATTGTGCTAGAAGGTGCTAATCAAACTGATTGCGTGGGTGGGGGTGGCGAAGACAGCAATGGTCTTGCCCCGAGAATACTGTGATGTAAGCAGAGGGGTGTTGGGAAGTCCTTTGGACACCTGTCGGATTCATAGCCACCTTCCACGTTTCCATCTCTCCTGATAGACACTTCCCTGATGTATTGCCCACCCTGCCATAGGGTGTGGTTCTTCTTAAGGTCTTAGACAGTTTACATGCCTCTTCAGCTCTAGCTTCTAAAACCAAGTCTTAATATTTCACGTAAGACAAGGCTTACATAGAAACAAACAGCAGGCTCAAACTTGCTGGAACCATGGATGACCTGCTATTTTTTCTCAGATATTGTGATTCTTCTTGCCATCTGTCTTCATTTCTATTTTTTTGCATGTGTATGTGTTTTCATGTACGTGGGACATGTGTATGCACGTGCACATGCATGGACATATATTTGGAGGTGTGAGGTTGTAGTTGGGTGTCTTCCTCAGTCACTATCCGCTTCATTTTTGTTTTGTATTATTATTGAGTCAGGTTCTCGCTATCTCTAACCCAAAGCTCACCAATTTCTGTTGTCTGATCCCCTGTTTCCTATCCTTGAACACTGGAATTACAGGTGGGCCATGTGTGTGTGTGTGTGTGTGTGTGTGTGTGTGTGTGTGTGTGTGTGTGTTTGTGTGTGTGTGTGTTTTATTTTTGAGAGAAGGCCCTGTGATGTCCAGGCTAGCTTCAAACTTTCAATGAATCTCCACTCAATGACTGTTAACTCCTGATCCTCCTGGCTTTCCTTCCCAAGTGCTGGGATTGCATATGCTGCCATGCCCACCTGCCACCACACTTTATATCACAAGTTATTGAACCCTGTGGGATAATTGTTTTTCTTTCTTGAGCACCCAACAGGTACACAAGTGTTGACTTGCTTTTTGATAAAAGTGATGTCAATATGAGAGCAATCAGATTCATTATCCCAGATCCTGGGGAGCTGAGGCAGGAGCCTTGCAGGTTCTAGACCTGCCTGTACTACAGAATGAGCTCAAAGTGACTCTGGGAAACTCTGTGATACCTTGGGTCAAAATAAAAAGTGAGCTTGGGATATTGCTGAGTGGACGAGAGCTTGCCTTAAACATGCAAAGAGCCCCAGGTTCAATGCTTACACACACACACACACACACACACACACACACACACACACACACTGGGTGTGCAGATGGGGTTCTAAACACTGACACGACACTCCAGTAGTGGTGGTTAGCACCAGCTCACGTAAATGAGAGCGGTTCCACTCCACCACACATTTAGTTTCCACTCTGTTCAAATGTTTGCACATCGTATGAAAACCCACGGACAGCATTTTCACTTCTGCTATTAATTTTCTTTTCCTGAGAACTAACTGACCTTTCAGGAAGCAGCTGAATTTTCAAGCAGTAAATGTGAAAAAAAAAAAACCAAAAGAAATATAAAACATTTTTTAAAAAAGAGAAATGCCTAAATAAGTCCTCTCAGATGATGCTTGGGTTAGCTTGAAACACATGGACAATGTCCTTCCTATTCTAATCTTTCATGAGACATCCGTATAAAATTATTAGAAATGAAAAAGGAACCTAGATAATAAAGCACAGAGTTAAAACGCTTATGATCTCCAGCATGTGTTTCTTTGCTACTATCACTGAAATAAAATCGTGAATGACATTTAAAGACATTTCTAATACAGCAGAAGTCTAATTTCACTCCAAAGCCATGTAAGAAGCCGCTTTGATGCAGTCCACAGCAAGACAATGATCCAGGCAACTGAATTAAGTCAGGCATGCCGCAGGCTGGAGGTGAAGCCGACGGGTGAGACCTGCTCAGAGTGCAGTATCCACGGACTCTTACAGTTTTATGCTGAACACTTGACCATAAAACGCTTGGCTGAAAGTTGTTCTGAGGACTGAAGAGCTAGCTCAGTGGGCACAGCGTTAGCTGGGCAAGTATGAAAGTCAAATCTTGAGCCCTGAGACACATGTAAAGAGCTGGGAGTGGTGGTGCACACCTGTAATGCCAGACAGGAGGATCCCTGGGGATTGCTGGTCAGCCAGTCTAGCTAAATTTGTTGAGATCCAGCTCAACAAATAAGTGATTGAGGAAGACAGCCAATGTCAACTTTTGGCCCTGCTTGCACACACACATACGCATGCATATGTGTGTGCATAATATGAACCTATCCATATGCATGGGTGTGTTCATGCACATGCATATAGGAAAGTTGTATTCTCTGTCTATATATTACATTCCTTGTGGCAGAAACAATGTGTAGATCCAAGGATACAAGGGGAAGGAGAAGGAGATACAGGGCACAATAAACAAGCCCTTCTGGTCACCTGTGATCTATTCTTGTGTTTTATGTGTTGTTGGGAAGGTGGTATCCTGGAATGGATATACTTCAGGTTGTCTTTGTCCTCCTTTCACTTTTTTATTTGTTTTATTTACTTGGATCTAAGTTTCCCACTACTCCTGTGAGGGGAAGCTGAATGGACCAATGGATACAATGGTTTGACAGCAGCCCTGGGATTAGCATACACTAGAAGACACTTGTCTGTTTCAGTTGTGTCCCCAAGAAATTTCAGACAACTGCACTTGGGTACCGGGTGGGAAAATGTAGTTTGAAGTTTCTATAGCTACAGACATTAAGGAAGGGATGGGAAAAGAGAGAGTAAAATGTGAATAATAAGGAAATATAAGGTACATTGGCTGTGAGTATGAGGGATAAGATAAAAAGTAGAAACAAGAAAAAGACAGTCATAAAAATATATTTGGAACAGATACAAACTCACACAAAAAAAGCAAATGAAGTTAAGGTATACAGATAAAATGCAAAAAAATAAATGTAAAAATGAAACTAGGAAACAAAAAGCAATGGAAGGTGTTTACAGCCTCTGTCAAATACCTCTTCCTTGTTGGGTATATTGTCTTTTCAAAACACTGTGCTGAGCCCACTCGGTTCGAGAAGGCCAGCTTCAGTCATTCTTCATCTTGTTGCTCCCAAGAAACTTTATCTAAAAGAGGGGAGAGCATTTCACCAGCTAGGCTGAGCCTATCTGGGGTGGGACATGCCAACGCTGTTGGTCTATCTCCAGCTCATCACTCCCATGGCAGCCACGTCTGCGCGGGGGCTGACCTGAGCTCAGGGTGAGCAGTGCAGCGAGACTGGGGGTCAGCTGGTCTTTGTCCTTTTCCTGTGACTCTGAAATGAGATTTTCCTCCCTATTAACCACCCAACGGAAGACTCACTGCTGTTGTCAAATTTGCAGTTGGATTGAGGCTTACAGTGGGTTTGCCATGAAGGTATGACCACAAGCCTCTTTGCTGGATGTAGTGATAGTTTATTCGTATTTTAATAAATAAAGCTTGCCCAAAGAGCAGAATGCAAAGCAACCACACTAGTGAGTTATACAGGCCAGGCAGTGGTGGCATACACCTTTAATGCCAGCAGCCACACTAGTTAGCCATAGAGGTTGGTGCATGTGTTTAATCCCAGCACTAGAGAGGAGACAGGAACTCTCTTTCAGTCTGAAGATTTTATAGAGGTAAACTCTCTAGTGGCTTGGCTGCTTTGCTTCTCTGATCTTCAGGTGGAACCCCAATATCTGTCTCTGGGTTTATTATTCGTGCTACAGCTGGGGCTGCCTATGAGTGTGCTTTTGGTGTTTTTGGTATCCCCAGCCCACATTTATGTACCATCCATTTCTCTTTCACCCGCTTTGACTGTCCTTTGTGTATTTCTAAGGATTTCATCTTTTGCTTTCTTTTGAATTGTCTGGTATTGCCCCCCCCCCCACCTCGCACGCCATATCCTAACCCTTTCCTTAGTTTTCTCTTTCATTGGGGCATGAAAATGGCAGTTCCTAGGCCACCATCCTGCCTGAAAACTCCCTTTTCCATTTTAAAAGACATTTTGTTGGTTCTGTTTCATGATAATTTTTAAACATTTATTTATTTCTTTTGTGTGTTTGTGGGCATGGAGGATGAGGTGGGGTAGGGAGGGGTGGGGTGAGGTGGGGCTGGGTGGGGTGGGGTGGGATGGGGAGGGGTGAGGTGGGGTGGGGTGCATGCACATGAGACGGCACACCGTGTGGTCATGACCAGAGAACATCTTCAGGGTGGTTTTGTCCTCCCACCAGAGGCTCCAGGGCTAGAACTCAAGCTGACAGTTTTGGTGGCACCCTTATCGCTGAGCCATCCTGCTGACCCAGTTCTTCTTATTTTTTATTATGTAAATTTTTACATTTAAATATATCTTGATCATATTTTTCTCCTCTCCGAAGTCTTTCCGGATCTTCTCCTCCTCCCTAACTGCCCAACTTTAATTTTATTCTTATAAAAACACCCCAAAACAAATAAAAAAAACCAACACAACAACAAAATACCCCAAACAAAAGAAACAAAATAAAATCACTCCCTAAAAAACAGAACACAACACCAACTATAACCAAATAAAAACATATACAAAAAAAAACTTTCAGAATTCATTATACATTGGCCATCTACTCCTGAACATGAAGCCTGTCCTAGAGTGGTTGACATACCCATCGTCACTCTATTGGAGAAAACTGGTTTCTCTTCTCCCAGCAGGTATGAGTGACAATTTATTTGTTAACATTTACTCTAGTGGCTAGGTTTTCACTCACGCATTTAAGAAAAAAAATATAGCAGTCGCGGCGGCGGCGGAGCGACACAGCGCTGCAATCAAAAATAGGCTTTGGGGGACCGGCGGCGACAGAAGCAAGCGACGAGGACCGGCGTGGAGGCAGAGGCAAGCGGCGGGGACCAGAGGGGTCCAGCGAGGCAGCAGCAGGGACGGCACAGCTGGAGAGGCATGCACGAGGCAGGGAAGGGGCGCAATAAGGAGAGCAGACATCCCACTGCGGTTGGATCAAAGAGGTAGGCACCTTGTTGGCAAGGTCACTGGCAAACCGGGAGTCTGGTCCTGATCCTGAAGACCTTCAGAGGGGTGAGAGGGTTCTTGGCCTGTGGCAGGAACCAGGAAACAGAGCGAGGTCAATTGGTAGGCGCAACCCTTGGCCAGTAGGGAAAACTGATCCAGT
>NC_022030.1:50605381-50635805 GCF_000317375.1 Microtus ochrogaster | reverse complement strand
ATAATATATATTAAGATAAAACAAAAACTATCTCATTGAAGTTGGACATGACAAACCAATAGGTAGAAAAGAGCCAAGATAAGGTACAAGAGTCAGAGTCTCACTGTTTTCATACATAGCCAGGAATCCCATAAAAACCACTGAACTAGTAGCCATAATATAAATGCAGAGATCCTGGTGCAGACCTAGTGCAGGCGGCTTCAGTGTCTGTGAGCTCATATGAGGAGTCTTGCTTATGTTGATTTAATGACCTTCTCCAGGTGTCCTCCATTCCCTCTGACTCTTAAACTCTTTCTGCCTCCTCTTCCAAGGATTTCCCTGAACTCCGAGGGCAGGGATTTGATGGAGACATCTCATGTAGGACTGAAACCTGTTCTCTTTTATCTTCTGAATAATTAATTACTTTTACTAGTTCTGAAGGAAATGTGTTACAATTTTCCATAAGAAAATAATCAATTAAAGAAGGTCTTACATTTTTGTGTTTTTTCTTCCAAGCCAAGAACAAGGGACAACTTTCTATCATTAGGTGTCATTTCTTTAACCTTGAAGTGTTTTCAGGCCCGTTCCTGTGCTTTATACATTGAATAGAGTAAATGCAACCATATTTATCATTTTCCCCACTTTAAGTGGGCTCTTTACCAGTAATGTCATAAATACAGCTGTACGAAAGTTGTTGGTGTCTCACTTTTCAGATGAGGCTCTTGGATGTGTTCTTGTAGTTTTTGGAATCAGTTTTGCTTCTCTTCCAGTTTTTTTCTTTTTCTTGTCTCATTGTACTGGATAGCATTTCCTGTAGAAGTTGGTTGATTAGAGTGTATCCCTTGCACTTACGTAGGTTTGTTGTGAGCTTTTCACAACTTCCCGTGGGTGCTGAAACCATGGACAGTAATGGGACCTGTATATGCTATGTTTTTACCTAATTATACACCTATGATGGTCAGCGTCTCTTTGGCATGACTTAGTTCCCAGCATCGCCACTCCAGCTTTAGGAAAAATAAAGTTTGCTTGGATGTGAGTACTGAGATAGGACCACAGTTGATTTGAAAATTGAGACATGAAGCTACTAAGTGGGTAACTTGGACACATCCCAGATAGGATGGATAGCGAGCTTCCGTTTGTGCCCGTCAGAACAGTATGCAGTTTAAATTATGTTTACTGTTTATTTCTAGAACTTCCTGCTTAATAATTCCCGGCTGTGGCTGTCTGTAGGTACTGAAATGACAGGGAAAAGGTACCAGTTAAGAAGGTATTGCTGTTTATGCCTTTGGGATAAATTTTATTTTCAACCCCCTTTGAATAAATTTTGGAATTTGGAATAAAATATATTTATATTCTAAATGAGCATTCTTTTTTCCCCTGATGCAGACTGCTTAATAAATACTCCACTGCATTTCAAATGGCAAAAAATCTTAGGCAACACTCAGAGAAATGCATAAATTTGGATTCTTTAAAAATTTTCATATTTTATTGAACATAATCTCTTGCCATTTAAAAATTAAGTATGGGCCCAAGGATTGTGGCATAGTGTTTATCTGGCCTATGTGAGGCCCTGGTTTGATCCTTAGCACCAAACATAAAGGATAAATTGAACCGTATTTAATTCCTCCAAGTATTTTCTTATGCATAAAAATTGCTGGAAAGGCTGGAATTTCCTTCAGAAGTGTTCTGCGTTCATCAATCAAACACTTGTCTAGGTCATGGTGGGCCGAAGGCTCACCACCTCTCCCAGGCCATTGGGAACTGATGTGGGAGCATTTCAAGGACACACAGAAGCATCTGCAGTGACTCCTGGGGTAAGAGTTCCTACACAAAGTCCAGAAGGGACCACAAGATAAAAAAACAATGACAACAGTGAGATAATCCAGTAACAACTTGTGAAAATACGCTGGTATTTTCAGAGTTGAAAAGGGACTCTCAGAAATGGGAGCAAACCAGTCATTCTTTCAGAGAGATGTAAGTTGAAACAGACATATGTATACTTAGTGGACAAGGACGAAAACTGTCTCAGGTGCTACCTTTTTAGCCAGTTACAGGTCAGTCCTGTGGGTAACTGTGCGCACTCGGGTCGTCATCTTCAGGAGGCTTACATTTCTTCACGGCTTGTTTCCATGCCCTTCACTTGTTCTTCAAACTCATCAGAACTAGAATTTCCAAGTTATTGCTATTCTTGGGGGGTTCCCAATGAGGCTTGTTCAGTTGTTAGTATTGATAGTCAGTATTGTCAACTTGACGGGATCGAGGGTCATTGAAGGTGTAAGCCTCTTCGAATATCTGTGAGGGTTATCTCCATTATGTTAGCTGAGGTGAGAAGACTCATCTTAAATGTGGGCAGCACCCCCCCCCCTGCCTGGGGTAGTATGTTGAATAGAAAATGATCTGGACACCAGGTTTCACTGTTCTCAGCTTCCTGATTGCAGATGCAATGTGTCCAGCAGCCACTTTCTCCTGCAGCCACGCCTCCTCTCCCATAACGGAATGTACCTTCCAAAACTGTGAACCAAAACAAATTGAGTTTTTCCCTTGAGTTGCATTTTGTTAGGCATTTTCCTAGCATCCAGAGAGTAACTAATACAGCGATGATGGCCTATATGGAGTGCCTGCAATTAGCTCAACACAGAGACATCTAGCCTGAAGCTGAGGTTTGGTTGTGGTTTCTGAATCCTTACTGGCAGAGTATCCGGGTGTGGAAGGCATTTCTGGTTGCCCATCTCGAAATCCTTCCCTTCTGTGACTGGAGTTGATGTAACTGGGTTAGAACTTTGTGGACACATCTCTTGGCTCTTGTAGGTGTGGCTCACTGGGACTCTGAGCGACAGCAAGGTTTTCCACTTTCTTTCGGCACTTGGCTGAGTAGATAATGTATGTGCTTCGTATCAGGAAGACCGCAGCAATGACAGCAAAGTAACTTCCATAAACTAAAAACTGGAAGAAAACAAACAATTAGCTATTTATAAAATCTGACAGTTCATATCATTGGTAATATATAGCAATCTTCCTTGTTTGATTGAATTATGGAATAATTGGGACCTAGAACTTAATAAGGGTTATTCTGACTAGACTTTTCTATCTCAAATGAACTAAGATTAAGAGCGTAAGCATGTGGAGTAGTGACTAAGGGTCTGCCTTTACACCAGGCTGCTTAGGTTCAATCCTAGCTACCTCAGCGAAAATAAGGGGAAACTCCAGTAGCTGCCGGGGTTCTGTCTGTGTTCTTTGTCTGAAGGCTGATTCAGTGTAATGACTTGTAAAAACTGAAGTTTCTTCTTACCTGCCTACTTCAGGTAGCTATAAATCTAGTTGCTCTAAACTCAGTTTGTTTTATAATTAAGGGCTGCATATTTTAAAATGTTCATAGCCAAATAATTTTTAAAGCCTTCCATGTTGCTAGTTTTATGATTTTGGAAGCAACCTAGCTATTCTATATTCCTAGTTACTATGTCAAGAGGAACCAGGAGTCCTGCGGCTTACCTGAGTGGTGACTGGCAAGTGGAGCCCTCTTTGATCTGCCACAATCACAGTCATGATGGCCTGAATCACCAAGGCAATAAAGGTGTCTATGCCAAACACCAGGGCATAACGTTCTACACTCAGGTTAACGGCAATCTGAAATCTGTCATTAAAGGTTGAGTTAGCATTTAGCAACCACGGCATAAATAAAATTCTTTTCTTTAAAAAAATTATTTGCATTGGTATTTTCCCTGCATGTATGTCTGTGTGAGAGTGTCAGATCTCCTGGAGGTGGAGTTATACACAGTTGTGAGCTGTCATGTAGATGCTGAGAACCCTGGTCTTCTGGAAGGTCAGTTAGTTAGTGCAGCCCTAAATACATAAAATTCTTCTCTAATGGAAAAGCAGAAACTGGGCCCGATGATGCATTCCTATAATTCCAGCATTCAAAAGGCAGGAAGAATCCAAGGTTGTTCTTGCCCACACATCAAATTCAAGGCCACTTAGGAGGTACTTGAGACCTTCTGTTAAAACCAAACAAAAAATCAGAACAAGAGTTGAAAACAATGTTGTTAAGGCATGCCTTACCTAACTCCGATCTGCAAAAGAATAATAACTGTTCTACCTTTCAATCCTCATCATAAGAAATGAAACTAGACATTTTGAGTTTAATGCATTAAACCAAGATATTTCAGTGAGAAACTTAGCTTTCTGTGATGGCTATCAACTTGATACAACCTATTACTTGGGAAGTCTTAAAAGGATTGTTTAGATCAGGCTAGCCTGCGCACACTTCATTGTGGGACTGTCTGGATTATTAGTGTGGGGGGGCACCATTCCATAGGCTGGGGAGTTGGACAGAAGAGACAGCGGTCTGAGCAAGAAGCAAGGGTGCATTTATTCTTTTTGCTCTCGATCATGGATATAACATGACCCCTTTCCACAAAGGTTGAACTATAACTTGGAATTATAAACCAAATTAATCCTTTCCTAGCCTCCATTGCTTTTTGCCAGAGTAGCTGTCACAGCAACAGAAATGAAACCAGAACACTTGCTAACTAGTGGCCTCTCCATTTTCTTCAGATATTTGCATTAGGGCTCATATTCCAATGTTTTACCACTTGTCAAATGGTTTTCACAAATTAAAAGTGAAAGTTGATAAAGCTTGTCATGATGTCTCAAATGTATCTTGGAACTAAAAGGCATGTTTTTCATCTCTTTTTGACTAAAACCAAAGGAAACTATATTCTCCTTCTCTCCTTCTCCTCCTCTTTTCTGAGTCAAGATCCATGTGGCCCAGGCTGATTTCAAGCTTGCTAGGTCATCAAGCATGACCTTGAACTTCTCATCCTTCTGCCTCCAGGTCTACCATGTCCAGTTTGAAGTGGCAATAGCCCACTTGAGTCTGTGGCTCTATCAGGCCTTACCCTTCCCCCCCATTCCCTCTACCTTGCTAAAACAAACAAACAAACAAAAAAACCTGTTAGATTGCATTCCTAAAGCTAGACACCAAGGTCTATTCCCTTATTTTGCCACTTCTTCCTCCTGTGGCTGACCACTGAGGTACAACTGCCAAAGTATTCAAGTCTAGCAAACAAAAGCCCCCTTTGGCTCACCTCATAAAAATGTTCAATTAAAATAAAAAAAAAAACCTCACCCTATCACAGGGTTTCCCCTTTGACCTTTATAATCTACCAATTTCCAGTGTGCCACTGAAAGACCCTACAGACCCCCTCCTCAAAACATGCAGCTAGCATGCTCCCGGGGGAACGTCCTGTTTGCTTTAAAATAAAAAAAAATTCTCCGGATCAGCAGCCAGCCTGCTCTCATAAGAACATCCCATGTGCTTGAGAGAGCAGGATGTCTATGAGATAGAAAGACTGCAAGGCAGGATGTCAATAAGATAGGACATCAACAAATGTTTGCTCTTCCCTATAAAAAGCCCGCCCTCCAGTTAGCAGGTGTGCAAGTCCTCCGAAAGACTTTGCCGCCTGCAGGTACCTGTGTTTACTCAATAAACCTCTTGCTAATTGCATCCTGTGGTCTGGACTCGGACCCCCTGCAGGTACCTGTGTTTACTCAATAAACCTCTTGCTAATTGCATCCTGTGGCCTGGTCTCGGAGTGTCCTGGTTCTGGGGTCTTCATCGGAGAAAAAGGTCCTCTCTGAGGGTCTTTCACCACATCTGTCTCCTCTCTCTGCAGAGGTGGTCCTTCGCCTCCCTCTCTGGACAATACCCTTCTCTTTTTCCTGGTTCCCTTTCCTTCTTCCCTACCTCCTGTCTCTGCCATCTCCTACTCCCTGCCCTTTGTTCCCCTGGAGCAAATCAATCTTCTTTGTGCCACACCTTGGTCTTGGGGTCCTGAGCTGATACTGATCTCTTTTGCAGTTTTTATAGTGCTGGGAATCAAACCCAGGACTTCATGCTTATGTGGCAAGCACTTTACCAACTGAGCTACATGGCCTGCTCCAGAAGAAAGCTTCTTGTAGTCAGGGTGCTCCCATACAAGCCACATGCTTTTAAATAATTTCTTAAAAAACACTATCCTGAGTGAGGTAACCCAGACCCAAAAAGATGAACATTGGATGCACTCACTCATAATTGGTTTCTAGCCATAAATAAAGGATATTGAGCCTATAATTCATGATCCTAGAGAAGCTAAATAAGAAGGTGAACCCCCCCTGCCCCAAAAAACCATATAGTTATCCTACTGGATATTAGAAATAGACAAGATTGCGGGGCAAATTTGGGAACTTGGGGGTGGGGTGGGATGGGCTGAAGGGGAGATGGGGAGAGAAAAGTGAGAAGGGGAGGATGGAAAGAGCTTGGGGGAATGGGATGGTTGGGAAGAAGGAAGGGTGGATACGGGAACAGGAAAGTATATATCTTAATTAAGGGAGCCATTTTAGGGTTGGCAAGAGACTTGATTCTAGAGGGGTTCCCAGATGTCCAGGGAGATGTCCCCAGCTAGTTCCTTGGTTAGTTGAGGAGAGAGAGCCTGAAATGGCCCGATCCTATAGCCATATTGATAAATATCTTGCATATCACCATAAAACCTTCATCTGGCAATGGATGGAGATAGAGACAGAGACCCACATTGGAGCACCAGACAGAGCTCCCAAGGTCCAAATGCGGAGCAGAAGCAGGGAGAACACGAGCAAGGAAGTCAGGACTGCCAGGGGTGTATCCACCCACTGAGACAGTGGGGCTGATCTATTGGGAGCTCACCAAGGCCAGCTGGACTTGGACTGAAAAAGCATGGGATAAAACCGGACTCTCTGAACATGGCGGACAAGGAGGCCTGATGAGAAGCCAAGGACAATGGCACGGGGTTTTGATCCTACTGCATGTACTGGCTTTGTGGGAGCCTAGTCTGTTTGGATGCTCACCTTCCTAGACCTGGATGGAAAGGGGAGGACCTTGGACTGCCCACAGGGCAGGGAACCCTGACTGCTCTTTGAATGGGAGAGAGAGGGGAAGGGGAATGGGGGGAGGGGGAGGAAAATGGGAGGCAGGGAGGAGGCAGAAATTTTTAATCAAAAATAAATAAATAAGAAAGAAAGAAATTGAAACCAAAACCTCTTAAAAAGCAGATCTAAGTATTAAAGGAGACTGAATGTCAGAGACCTTATTTAAAAAAAAAAAGATTAAAAAGCAACAGTTCCAGATGTAATTGAAGCTGAAGCTTTCTTATCATTTTTGCATCATTTTTCCCCAAGTCCAACTTTTTATAATTTTCCTGAGAATGTTTTGTTCCCAGAAAGTATGTGCTTAGAACTTAAGCAACTAAATGAAGTTAGGGATAATTTAAACCTATGCATCTAAAACTAAATCACACCACGCCTTACTATGACAAGTCATTGGAAGTAAGAAGAAATCAGAAGTAGACCATGGATCCTTGTTTTGGATTTGCACATCCCAGGTTTTGGTTGTTGTTGTTTTGGTTTTTAATTTGCCCTTTGATGACTCAGCAATATTCTGCTAAATGAAAAAGATGGCTTCATTGAATTCCCTTCAATGTGGAGTTAACATTTGACATTGCAACTGACTGAGATCCTTCTGAAGTTCGTGGAGCATCTTTAGGAATCCAAGAAAGGGGGGTGGGGTGGGAGGTGGCACTTACACTGCTATGGTTATAAGAAACATATAGCTAGATTTGACCACCAAATAGCCCGCATAGCACACCCAGATGTTGAGTGTGTAATTCATGAGAAACAGAGCGCCGGAGATGAGAGCTGAGAAGACGGCCAGGCCCAGCTCTCCTAGGAGATCCCAGTTGACCTTGACGTAGCCCACGATGAAGGCAGCCAAAGCTCCTGGAAACAGACGCAGACGAAGAAGTCAAGCTTTGCAGGAAGAAAATAGCGACACAGCAAACAAGCCAGCAAAACTTGAACAATCCTAAAGGCAATGAATGTACTGTTGTTTTTTTAAAGGCCTTTTTTTTTCCAAGAAGGTTTTCTTCTTTTATCACCTGCTATTGTTTCCAACCACTTCACTCCTATACTTTAATTAGTATCGTTGACATATCAAGCATACACTAGGCAAAAGGGACAAAAGTGCCTAAATACAGCAGTGTGAAGAACACAGTGGCCCTGTCATTTAAAAAACACCCAGGAGAGCAAGCCTGTAAATGTCTTAGAATTAAGTTGCTCTACTGTTCTCAACTGTATGTTTTCAAGTGATGGATGTCCCAGTTTTCTTTCTTCTTTTTTTCTTCCTGTCTTTTTTCCTTCCTCCTTTCATCCATCTTTCCTTCCTTCTCTCCTTCCCCTCCTTCCTAGACCTAGGGGACCTTTAAGAGGTCTCCCTGTATTGCCCTTAATAAACTCTTGGGCTCAAGTAATCCTTCTGCTACAGCTGACCTGATTTTCTTAAGGCTTTGGAGAAAAAGGACCTGAACTGATATATAGGGTTTGAGAAGGTGAAGAATTGACTGTAATCAGTCATTTCTTGAAAAGGTCTCTTGAACTGAACAAAATGTATTTAGGGCTCAAATTATTGATAACTGGTCAACCACTTTTTTCCCATAGGTGATCTGCAATAGAAGAGCTCTTCCAGAGAATTTTGGCCATGAGAGCAAAAATTTCAGTGATCTAATTCTGGTATTGCTTTGGCTTTCAGGAGTTAGCTGCAGCCTCCCCAGAGGGAAACAATAACAAATCAGAGGCTCCGTGCATTCCCGAAGCTTTCCTTAGAGGAAGGTGTGGAAATATCCCACTTCCTGAAACACATCTTCAAAGTCTTAGGTAATATTTACGTTTCCACTGACAAGTATATAAATATTTATGGAGAGTGTGCTTCAAAGGCAAATGTCTTTTTGATATTAGAATCCAAGTCTAGCAACACAGAGACTGCATGAAAAAGCCACTTGTGAAAATTGTTGGTGTGTAACCTAGAGTTGTGAAGGTCCCTAAGAAGACTCTCCACGTAAGATCCTGAAAACCTTCACATATTTTCCAGAGTTGATAATAAAAATTCTGCACTTTCTTTTAATATTAAAAACTGACTTGAAGCCGGGCCGGTGGTGGCACACGCCTTTAATCCCAGCACTCGGGAGGCAGAGGCAGGTGGATCTCTGTGAGTTCAAGGCCAGCCTGGTCTAGAAGACCTAATTCCAGGACAGGAACCAAAAACTACTGAGAAACCCTGTCTTGAAAATCAAAACAAAACAAAACAAAACAAACAAACAAATAAAAAAAACCCTGACTTGATTCTACTAACTCAGGAAATAAGAGCAACGGTCAGCAAAGGGGACCATGTGAGATTCAAAGTTTCTGTAGGGTGGAGGGAATCAGTCAAATGAAGAGGATACCTACAGAATGGGAAGAAAGTCTTTGCTATCATACAGCAGAGGATCCATGTCTACAACACCTGCATCCAAAACTCTAAAC
This sequence comes from Microtus ochrogaster, assembly GCF_000317375.1. Classification (NCBI taxonomy): domain Eukaryota; kingdom Metazoa; phylum Chordata; class Mammalia; order Rodentia; family Cricetidae; genus Microtus; species Microtus ochrogaster. The sequence continues at coordinate 50,626,463 of NC_022030.1, read as the reverse complement.
AGGAAATCAAACAACAGGGAAGGCAAATGAAAAGGAAGGGCACAGAGGTGCAGGAGGACGTGTGCCCAACGTACAATTCATGCTTGTATACAAGCTTAAAAAGATCAAAACAAAGAACTGGCTTAGCTTAGTCAGTAACGTCCTTGCTTTGCAAGCACGAAGACCTGAGTTTGAGCCCCAGAACCACAAAGTTGGGCATGGGAGTGGATTGTATTCGCAGCGATGGGGAGGCAGAGACAAATGGAGCCCTGGAGCAAATAGGTCAGACAGTTTGGCCTGTTTGGTGAGTTACAGACCAATGAGAAACCCTGCTTTAAAGGAAAAAAAAAGACTAAGATTGATGGCATCCAAAGGATGATACTTAAAGTTGTCCTCTGGCGTTCACATGTACCTGCATGTGCACATGCGCGTGTACACACACACACACCAACATGTACCTGCATGTGCACATGCGCGTGTGCACACACACACACCAACATGTACCTGCATGTGCACATGCGCATGTGCACACACACACACACCAAGAAGATAAAAAATAGAAGTTATCTTGATGCCACTCATCTTTAAACTAAGAATAAAACAAATCATCAAACTTTACAACACATGAACGTAATACTGAAGGAACAGAGCACATTACCAATATTTATTTTAATAATGAAATGGATTATGGATTCTACTAGAAAGACATTCCTTGGTTCTAAGCTTTACACTCTGGAGTTATTTATAACTGCAACATATAGCATAAAAAGTCACTGTGCTCTTATTTTTACAGTGCCTTCTTTCCTTGAATGGGGAGATGGCTTAGTGGGTAAGAGGTCTCTGTTATGGAACCTGAGTTCAAATCCCTAGAACACCTGTAAAAAGTTGGATTGCATTGTGCATGTGTGCATTCCCAGTGCTGCAGGGAGTGGAGACAGTTGGATCACTGGGGCTTTCTGGACACTAGTCTAGCTCTGGGGTCAGCAAGAAACCCTGTTTTAGGAGACAGCTGATGTCCTCCTCTCTCTTCCGTGCACATACAGCCATGCACACATATACCCCCTGCCCCCGACTTAAAAGAAATTACTCTACTTTCTGAATATAGCTAATTAATCACCAAGGAGAAGCTCAGCATCTGGAGCGACATCCTTCAGAGGGTAGCAGGGGAGGATAGAGATGTCTACTTACCTCCAAAGGTTGCAGCAGCTTCCACTGCTCCATTATAGATAGAAGAGTCTTGGGAGGGTGCCTTGTGTTCCCATAAGACTTGAACATAGTTCAGGATTTGGTTATAGCCCGACGTAGCAAAAGCCCACCACAGGGACCAGTAAAACAGGTGCCTTGAGGAGTAGCACTCCTTCAGATCTTTGAACCAATGCACAAAGACCCTCAAAGTCACATTTTCTGGTTCTGGGTTGCTCAGCTTTCTGTCGCCTGGCTTCCCTGAAGTGGCAGGCAATTCTGGGCGAGCTGTCTTGTGGTTCTTCTGAGCTTCCTTGAGGACAGTATCTTGTCCCAGTGGATTTTGATGGGCTTCTCTGTCATACGTTGTATGGAAAAACATGCTCTTCTTAGGCATTGGTAGAAAAAGCGAGAAAATGAATGCCCCAGAGACACAGGCCAAGGATATGTAAAAGAGGTAAGAGTATGGTACAGTTGCCAGGGACACCAGGAGCTGGGCCAGCACCGAGCCCATTGTGTAGGCCACCAGGGTGACACTCCGACAGTAGCTGCTCACTTTCTGGTAGTGCTCTGGGCTGACCATACTGTATATGTAGGAATAGTAGCCAATCTCCGTGGCTGAGACGACCCCAAAAAAGAACTCGGCCACCTGCATGAGCATCACACCTTGGCCAAACAAGAGAATCAGGTAGCAGATGACGAAGGCCACGATGTGTAGCATGATGACCGGCTTGTAGCGCAGGTAATCGGTGAGGACGAACACGGGGGGCAGCATGGCCAGGTAGGAGTATGTCCAAACTGGAAGGACCTCGTTTGTCATCTGTGGAGTTGATATGTAGGGGTAACTCCAAAGCACAGCATATCTCATAGGGACGTGGGGTAGATTTGTACCTCAAAGTCACATCTAATCAGATACTCATTGTATTATGGAAAAAAAGGTAATAGAAAACTGATCTATAGGTAAATTGCTAAGAAAAAATAATGTCCTTGCTAAATGAAAACAACAACAACAAAAATAATCCAGCATGGGTTTATGGGGGGATGGTAAAGAAAAAGAAAAGCAAACCAAAACTCTGAGCAGCTTACATACTTAGGGGTATCCCAGTAGAAGGGTTCTATTGAGATAACATGTCCTCTGGACTATATAAGAAATTTAAGTATAAGTAGCATGTAACAGTTGAATAAATGAGTTTTAAGTATTTCAAGTTCAGTTTAAACTTAAATATTCTGAACTTTTGAGATTTCCAAGTTCTTAAAAAATCCCAGTCTTCAGAGTGAGTTCAAGGATAGCCCAGGCTACATAGAACAACCCTGCCTCACAAAAACCAAAGCAAACCAAACCAAAACCCAGTCTAGGAGGTTGGAGAGATAGTCCAGTTAAGAGCACTGACTGCTCTCCCAGAGGACCTGAGATCAACGCCTAGCACCCACAAGGCAGATCACAGCTGTCTGTAACTCCAGCTGTCGGGGAATCAGACACAGTCATAGAGACATACATGCAGGCAATACACCAATGCACATGAAATAAATAAATAAATAAATAAATTTAAAAGTTATTTATCTACTTGTATGCAAAGATGAGCAACGTCAGGTGCAGAGCTCACAATGTAAAGAGTAGAACAGCTGATCCTTACCACCTTCCTCCTGTCAGAAATCTGGGTGGACACACAGGGTTGGTAGCAAGAGCAAATGGTCTCATCAAATTACCAGGTGGGGAACAGGTAACGCGTTTCATTTCCTTCCTGTTTGTATTTGATGGGCTCTCTAGCTCCTCTCGACCTATCCATGACGCTAGGTTTGTCAAGTTTGATATGGGTCATATCATTCTTTAAAGGCAAACACATGAGCACTCAAGTTTCCTAGGCAGGAAGGGTTCGAAAGATTGTTAGTGATCTCTAAGTGTGACGGGTGAGAGTGCAGTCTTTTGAGTCACTGAACTTGCCCTCACTGACATCTGGATCCCCCAAGGTCTCAGGAGGGGCCAGAACTGACCTTTGGTTATGGAGGAGAATTAATTCACTTTTCCATAGTGTATACAGAGGCAAGCCTGGAGGATGGGTTAAGTTAATTCTGGCCCATCTCTGTGACCTTGGTCTTAAGTGTGACATGCTTCTGTCCCAGAAACTTTGAAGCCATTGTGTTTTACACAATGAACTTGGCTTCTGCCTTTGCCAGTTCCTTACTGATAACCAGTACCAATCAGCTTTCTCAACAATGCCACACTCCACACAGTATTTTCATGGTTGTGGTGGGAGACAGTAAACCAGCCTAGGATGATTTGCTAGTTGGGTTGGTACATTTTCTTCTTGCAGCTTTTAGACAGAAAGAAAGAAATGAAGGTAGGGCTATAGTCCTGGCTAAACTGGAACATGCTATGCCTTGAGGCCACAGAAATTCACCTGCCTTTGCGTCCAGAGTGCTGGGATTAAAGGCTTGTGTCACCTTGTCCAGTAAGAAGCATCTCTTTAAGTAAGAAAATTTGGCCTTTCAGGAAGAGAAGTGGATCAGGGAATTAAATCTGTTTATATCATATTTGCCGCTAAGTGGTTTTTCCAAACTGAGTAAGTGCCACAAAGAAATACAATCAGGTGTCGCCGACAGGCTTTGAAAACATGTATTTGGCCAATTTGTTCCGTGCAAAGCTTATAGAGAGTGCTTCCAAAAACTTAGATGTTATAACCCACTGTACAGACCAGCTATCTTGTGTATAGCAGTCTATTGCTCTTAGGAACTTCATAAATAAGACACAAGGTTAACTTAATCACGGAGGAATACGATGTAATCAAAAGATACAGTAACCACAGGATGCATGGGCTGATGCTGGGGTAGAATGGTACTTTCATTTTTGCTAAGCAGGAATAGACTTTAAGACAATGGCAAATGTATCAGTGAATGCATTGACAGTAACACACATTTACCATCATTATCAAGGTTTACCCTGCATATTACATATAAATATGTGTTGTATTCTTCTGGCTGACAGAGCAGTAATCTTGTTTACACTGGTGTTACATAAACACAGACATAAAAGTTTAGGTGTGATTTTTCAACTGGCTGCAGTGTTATTAAAGCGACAGGAATTCTCTGGGATGTTATGGTTTTTAGCTACAGTTAAGACAACTATAGTTATAATTATGGGGGCGCCATTGCCTATGCGGTGCACCTTCCTCTGAGCATCATCACGTGACAGGCATATTACACTTTCTTTGTCCATCCTGCTAGAAGCAGCCTATGGGTTTCTCAGAAGCAATCCCGAGGCAGAGAACAGCTTCATTTTGGGGTGAGTGTAACAGAACCAATGGAGATTCGGGAAGCTCCTGTGTACTCAGACTAACTTCGACACACTGAAAATTAAAACACTCTTCATCCATGTGAAGTGTTTGTTTAATGTTTTTGCACATGTGAGGAGGAAAGAGCAGTTCTATTATGTAATAAATTCTGTGAGAATGGAGCTCCCTGAAATTCAAAGTCTTTATCTTTCTGTAAGTTGAATGATACCTCTTCTTCCTTGTTTAAGTCCCATGAAATTAACCCCTCTCAAGATACATACCCATTAGCTTACCTCTGTTTCGGTTAGATTCTTACTGGGATCAGACAAAAATGGGATTAAGAATGATTCGGAGGGCCTGAACATGGAGAAAAATCCAAATAAGCAGAGTATCACAGTGGGATAGACCCAAGAGTTGCTTGGTGGAGTTCTGAAGCAATTCATGGCTGGTCAAACAGAAAGAAAGCAGAAGTTTAGCCTCGCTTATCCTGCTCTGGCATCTCGGATAGCACCTAGAGCTGGTTATTTCCACACACTTTATGAAAAAAAAAATGTTCGTCCATCCACTGTGAAGAAGGAAAAGGGAGGGATGAATTACTTTTCACACATTTTCCTGGTGGAATGTTCTTTTTCTTTCCAGAGGGTTCCCTTTTCACTGTTGCCAGAAGGAATCAGGTTTCTTTGGTGTTTTTTCAAACTATGGCTATGGGCAGCTACTAATAACCCATGAGCGCTGAGTCAGTAAATGCTTGATCCTAAGCCAGACACCAGCTAACGAATCTGTGCCGAGCTGTAGCAGGGCAAGTGCTTCCAGATGAACAGCCTGGATTAATCAAGCCTTCTGATATCTGCCCACTACACTTCCCATGGATCTGAGAACTCTTAACACATGGACTGACATTTGTTTATTATAAATTCATCTTTCCACCAGACTGTCTTTTGTCTGGAATCCTACTTGTTGCACAATAAACAGCTGAAATATCTGTTAGGTTTCCCATCCTTGAAGAAGTTCTAGTTCTTCAGTTAGAAGAATCGGTTGGGAAATATTTGGATGGCTCAGCCAAACCTGATGGTCTGAGTTTGATCTGTTTACCCTCCCTCTCCTCTTTGAGAGAGGGTTTCTCTGTGTGGTCCTGACTGTCCTGGAACACACTCTGTAGACCAGGCTGACCTCCAACTTAGAAATCCATCTACTTCCCAAATGCTGGAATTAAAGGCGTGTGCCACTAAGTTGCATGTGATGGCAAACATCTGTAGCCCCGAAACTCTTACCCTAAGATGGGAAGCAGACAAAGAGAACTGCCCAGAAGCTCACAGGCCAGCAAGCCTGTAGCACACAGTACGAGAAACAAAGGGAGACTCAGCCCTAGCAAGGTGGAAGTCCAGAACAATCTCCCGAGAGTTAGCCTCTGAACTCTGGACTCTGCAAGTGCAACATGGCACGCACGTGTCCGCCCCCACCCCAACCCATGCTAATAATAAATAAAAGAAATGTTTCAGATAATTAATTAGATAAAGGTCCAACTTTCTAAAGCTCCCTCAAATCTCCACCTCCACCCTATGTTTTCCACTGGCGCCAGTAATATCTGAAAATGGGAGGTGTGGCTTCTTCTTCTTTTTTTCTTATCAAGACAGGATTTCTTTGTCGCTTTGGAGCCTGTCCTGGAACTAACTTTGTAGACCAGGCTGGCCTCGAACTCACAGAGATCCGCCTGCCTTTGCCTCCTGAGTGCAGGGATTAAAGGCGTGCGCCACCACTGCCCGGCAAGATGGGACTTCTAAGACAGTCACTCCACTTTTTGTTATGAGTGGGCTCCTCTTTAAATGTGTCGTTGCAGATTGTTCACAGGGTGTGTGTGTGATTAATTCTTCACACTTTTTCCTAATGCCTGAAGTTCAAACTTCAGACGTAAAGCATAAGATCTTAGTTACTGCCTAGAAAGCAAATGACAAACACGACCAATCTTATTGTGCGGTGGCTGTATCTGAAAATACCTGTCCTCCATCCACCATGGACTACAGAGAGCACAGAGACGTTTATTCTATCTTCACTTGAGATCAGACTTCGTAGGAAAAGGTATATTTGGTGGTATTGATTTTGGCTATATTCTGAGATAATCTATAGGAAGGCTTTGGGTATGATGACTTCTTTTGTAGTTTTATCAAAGCATTATAGTAATTATAATTTGAAAATGGCTAGATGAAAAATATCTAAGCATTGGATCGGAACTGTGATCAAGACTGGAATCATCGTTTTCTAACTCCTGCAAGGATCCTTTCATCCACCCCACCTTGCCTCAGGGTGGTAGCACTTTCCCATCTGCCGCTTTCTGAATCCACTGACACAGTCTTTCTACATGGAGAAGATAAAGTGTGTGTATAATATAATGCCAACCTGGCTCCAGGAACGAGTTTTCAAACAGAAATCCATGGCAGATGCTGCGGCTTAACATAAAAACCTTTCAAATGTGAACGCTGAGTGCTCAGAACAGTTAAGAGGGCACTCATCCCAGAGGGGCAGGTGCCCAGGTAGAGGTGCCATCCAGGCACACCACATCCTTTCCTCACTCAACCTCTGCAAGGTGCTTGAAACAGCTGTATGATGTGGGAATGATTTCTTATTAATAAAGAAACTGCCTAGGCCCATTTCATAGGCCAACCCTTAGGTAGGCGGAGAAAACAGAACAGGATGCTGGGAGAAAGAAGTTGAGTCAGTGAGTCGCCATGGTTGTCGCACTGCAGGCAGATGCAGGTTAAGATCATTCCTGGTAAGCCAGCTTGTGGACTGCACAGAATAATAGAAATGGGTTAGATCAATATGTAAGAGCTAGCCAATAAGAAGCTGGAACTATTGGGGCCAGGCAGTGTTTAAAAGAATACAGTTTCCATGTAATTATTTCGGGACATAAGCTAAGCTAGCCATGTGGGCGGCTGGGTGCAGGGGTCGCAGCCCCGCCGCTCTCATTTCAACAGCTGTACAACTTTTCTGTTACATTAAAGCAGGCCAATATCATTTCCATTTATGTCAATAATGCTCTGGACTTTCCAGCTTAGAAAGCATGAGGACCGCATTCTGGAAGATGGCTCCAACAGCAAGTGATGCTGACACCGTGGAAATCCTGTCAAAGGCAAACTAGAGTCAGCCACTCTCAGCTTATGCCCTCAGCTCAGAAACCACGGGCTTTCTTTTCTCATTTCCTGAGATTCAGAGATTCTGCCAGGTCTGCTGGGATTCCCTTCCATCTTATTAATGGTCTCAAAGAAATAGTTATCTCATGTAACCAATTACTGAGGCTAGACCATCTTTGAAGGCTGGTGTTAAGAGGGTGGCATTTTCTGGTTACATGTGGAACACTTCATCTCTGTTAACTATGGATTTGGCTACTGACCCAAAGTTATCTTCATGCATTTAAGCGATTTGTGTCCTTGGTGCCTGGGATGCTGAAAGTACCATGGATTCTTTATCTCTTGACTCCTTATGGTCCAACTACAGTTAGTTGGGAAGACAATAAAAAATATGCCCCTGGTGTATAAGTCGCACCAAGTCAGGGCATGTTGTATGGTTCATTGTTCCGTTCTAAGTGATTAGAAAGTACCTGGCAGTCACTGAGCCCTCAAGGATCACAGGCAAACAACTTTAGCCTATGTGGACAATGGGATGAAAAGGGAAGATGTCAGGATCAGGCAGGAGATACAGGGCGTGAGAATACACACAAGTTCCTTCTGGTTCTTCTGGGCGCACTGCACTTTCTAGGTAAAAATAGAAAAATGTCAGATCTCTTGCAGTAATTTTTATACTGCAAGAAAATTAGTTTTGTAGAGCTGGAGGCAATATTGGTCTCATTTAAATTAGTTTTTACTTTTAGTTTTTGAGAGCCTCTCACGTAGCCCGGGCTGGTCTCAACTCCTTGTGCAGCTGAAGACGGCCTTGAACTTCTGATCCTCTTGCTTCTACATCCCCAGAGCACTATTCTGCCTGGCTTTATACAGTGCTGGGGTTTGAATCCGGAGCTTCATGCATGGCACGCAAGCACTCTACCAACTGATCTGTAACCCCAGCCTTTTGTTCTCATTTTATAGAAGGGAAACAGAAAGCTTGACCTTGGACCTGAACTTGGTTCTTCCAGTTCCAACTTCGCTAATCTTTTCTCATCCCTATATTGAGAAAGCCCAGATATATTTTCAAAACTTCAAGTCTGGTTTACTTCAGGACATTTTTCTTCTGACTATGGTATCAAGGAAAGTTTAATGCTAACGAGTAGGATGTCTTTTGTAAATGCAAACCCATTAAAATTAGAGTTCACGGCAGAGTCAATGGGGGTTCTCCCCATGTAATTTTTGCTTATTTTAATAACAAAAAAATATACAAACACAGTTACAAGTGTGACAAACATGAGACAGTGTGGGGTCAGCAGCTGAAGAGGAAAGAGGTGTGAGCACGTACACACATGCGTCAAAACACACTGGGGCAAGCCATCCTAGAACACCTGCGTGGTCCTGGAGGGCCACAGCCCCTATACTCTAAGCCATTGGGGCTGTGAGATGGCTCACTGCATAAAGACACCTGCTATGAAAGCCTGGCATCCTGAGTTTGATCCCTAAATTTGCCATGAAGGTGGAAAGAGAACCAACTCCAGAAAATGGTCATCTGGCTTCTATACTTAGGCTGTGAGGCATGTAAACACACACACACACACACACACACACACACACTCACAAATGCACATGCACACCCACTATTAGAATAATCTATAGACTTCAGTGTCCTGCTTCCATTTCTCATTCTCATCTGACCACTCTACCTTCCCCATTAGCAGAACCTACTGAAGTTCTGCTTGTTTTAGTTGTGTAACCTGAGGACACGAGCTGGTTTTGGTATTATGAGGTGATACTTCTGAAAGTAAATTTACCTTTCCCCTTCATCTCCTTGCTTTCCAAATATGATAATTCTTTTAAAAAAAAAGTGTTCCATAGCGGCAGTCCTCATGCATTACTCATAAATCTCATATATATATATATATGTATATATGTATATGTATATATTTGTATGTATTTAAGGTACAATAATACCATGCGGGCTGTAGTTAAAGGGAAGAAAAAAGCAGAGGAAGCAGAAGAAGGTGGAGTAGAAAAGAAGGAAGAAAGAAAGGAAGGAAGAAGGAAGGAAGGAAGGAAGGAAGAAAGGAAGAAGGAAGGAAGGAAGGAAGGAAGGAAGGAAGGAAGGAAGGAAGGAAGGAAGGAAGAAAATAAAACAAAACATTGCCCAAGCAAAATCAAGGCTCCCAGATTTGAAGAAGGGAGCAAACATTCTCTCTGTGAAGACTCTAGTAGTGCAACACACACAGTGGAATTCATCAGCCCTTCCTTCTAGCTCAGACCTGGGGTAACTAAACCTAGAGCAGAATTTACTGGGATAGCCTGGGAAGGACGTGGAGGATTTTGTAGAAAGGAAGCTCATGGTATAGAGAGAGAAAGAAGAAGGTGGCTGGGCCTGGAGAATAAATAGTAAGTCTTGGCCTCAGGTTCCCTTGCTCCTACACTGGACACCAGCTGGTCTCACCTTTTTCACCCACTCTGATAACAAGAGATCATTGCGCCACCATTTCTGCCCTTGTGCTGTTGAGCTCACACAAGGCAGCATGTGTGACCTTGAAAAAAGTCCACCAGTATGTTCACCAGGAAAGTGACTATCTAAGTTACCTTCAGAGTTATTCTTTTCTCCTTTGGCTGGCCTGAGAATAGTACTGTTTTTCATTTTGTGTAAAAAGCAGTGGCTGAAGCACTTGGACTTTCCAGCACTTGACCATTCTGTCCCCAGACTGTCTGTCTACTTTGGGTCTATTTCCACGTTTTCACACACAGTCCCTGTATTTTATTGGTTTCTGCTCCCAGATATGTGAAACACTGTAGCTTTACAAAAAACAAGTCTGATGGAGGAGGGTCATCTGTTTATCTGTTGCTTTCATTGGTTAATTAATAAAGAAACTGCTTGGCCCTGATAGGACAGAAAATTAGGTAGATCTGTTGCTTTCATTGGTTAATTAATAAAGAAACTGCTTGGCCTGATAGGTTAGAACATAGGTGGGTGGAGTAGACAGAACAGAATGCTGGGAACAAGGGAAGTGAAGCAGACACTATAGCTCTCTCTCCAAGATGGACGCAGGTTAAGATCCTTCTGGTAAGCCACCACCTCGTGATGCTACACAGATTATTAGAAATGGGTTAATCAAGATGTGAGAGTTAGCCAGTAAGAGGCTGAAACTAATGGGCCAAGCAGTGTTTAAAAGAATACAGTTTCCTTGTAATTATTTCGGGTAAAGCTAGCTGGGAGCCGGGCCGCAGCCCGCTGCTCCCACCACTATACAAGTCCCTTGCTATACATCTAATCTTCATTAAAAACAAACAAGCTAACCCATAACTTTATCTCTTATAAAGACGTAACAGTTACTTGTGTTTTGACAGTGATCACATTTGGGTGGGTGGCTTATCACCAGTTTGGGTAGTATTTGAGAAAATATCTTTTTATGTTGTCTCTTGCATGCTAGCAGTCCTTAGTATCAGAGTTTGACGTATCCTCCAAGTCATGACCATGTTATTGATTTCTTCTACTTTCAATCACTGCCTAAAAATGTCCTTTCCTAAAAAGTAGGGAATAATACTTGATGTTCTCCGTTTTCATATTTGACTTCTAGAGAAGTTCATTTGACATCTCAACTCCAAGACAGTCCAGAAAGTAAGGGCTTCCTTCTTTCAGAAATATGAAGCAAAATGCCCCACTTCCTTGCCAGGATCCCACACAAGGGTGGGAGTGGTTACAAGGGAAAGCTAGAAGTCACTTTCTGATTCCACTGCTGTTCCCTGGACTCACCGCTGCCATTGCTGGTAAATAAAACTCTCGTCATGATGGTCATGTACTGGTCATATATCTACTGGGGTTCTACCCCTCCCAGAGATGGCTTACGGAGGTCAGGAGAACATGTTCACTGGCTGATTACGGGCTCATTACAAAGGTGACTGATGGTCGTTAGCTAGGATGAGGTTAGGAGATGCTGCAAGTTCCAACCCTCTAATCCTTAACCCCTTGGTCTCCCTAGTGATTAGCACTATAGTGAGGTCATGGAAGGAGCCCACTTTAGGATAAGATCATTAGCATTAACCGTAGTGTTAACAAAAGGCTCACTGAGATAAAAGCAAAAGAAAACCAAACAAAAACTCAAACACTCCAAACACTCTGGAATTCCCAAGAATGACAGGAAGCAGCGCTATGATGGAGTAAAGCATATTTTCTTTTGTACCAGCTCTATTTTCTAAAAACCTCACCTCCTAGGCTTTCAACACTACCTGTCAATCCCCTCACTAGACAGATACAAACTAGAAGTCTGACAAGCAAAAATTGAAATAGTTACTTTGAACCGATATCGTCATAAAAGCTAAGTATGATTTTCCCTCTACTCATTACTAAACGGGGAGAATTTAACTTTGAATGGAACAGTCAGAAGGCCTGTAGGCATGTTAACCAAGGCAGACCTGCAGGAGGCACAGACAAAGGGTGCCAGGCTACCGCCAAAGCCTATTCCTCTGTTACAAACCCTGGACTGGAACTTGAATCTACACATTTCTACCTATGCTACTGTATTTTGGCTGTGACTGGTCAAATTTAAAAATGCTTGTTGCTATCATAACCTCTGGTTATGTAAAAACCAATCTGATATATAAAGTGTAACACTATCACAGATTACCCAGAAGAAAACAGATCTTTAGGACAAAGGAACTGGTAAATATTTCAAAGAAAAGACAAAAAAAAAAAAAAAAAAAAAAAAAAACTAAGAAGAAAAAAACAAAAAAGGAGAGACATAGAATTTTATAAAATCTAAACCCATATATATTTGCTCATGGAGAGATACTGTTCAAAAATTGGGAAGGGAGCTATAGATCTAACAGCCATACCACCAGCGTCTGTGAAAGGAATGCCATTCACAATGTGAAGTAAATCCCTAGAGCGCAGGAAGAAAGGACGAGCTGGAGATCTGAAAGCTTCACGGAAATGTGGCTGTCTGGAAGCACAGGCAGATAGATGCTCCTCAGAAGTTCTCAGAACTCACACCTCCCAGCTGCCACTGATGACATACGGAAGGCTGAACGAAAACTGATGAGCAAGCATACCGAACGCCGGCAAGGATTTCAAGCTGACTAACGTGTATATGCTGCTTTGGCGAAGGACAAAACAGTGAACGCCATTTGGCAAGCTGTCCGAAAGAGTTCCGGTTTCCAAGGTGTGGTGAAAGGTGAGGAGCAGTTGAAGCGTTAGTTGGGGAAAGGAATACACAACCCAGTATCTTTTCATCAACCAATAGCAAGTGACGGTTACAAGGACCACACTATTGCGAGCCGAGGATGGGGAGCAAATCCTTATGCTATTCCAGACGACCCCACCCTCACACACAGAGTCTTAGGCAAGCAAGCCTGACCTAAGGAGACACGGAGTAGATGGGTGGTTGCTTTGAGTGGGGTTAGGGGAGGAGAACATGAGCAACAGAGAACATGGAGCTTCGGGTTGAGAAAAGAATGTTCTCGCGACAGCTCTGGCTGTGGTGACAGCTGTAGGTTTTTATCCAAATTATGCAGTGCCTACTCATAAGATACACCTTAGCACAGGGAAGCCTTATTGAACAAAGGTAAATTACCCTCAGACACTGTGTTCTGCAAAGGAATCCAGACACGAAAAAAGACACTCTGAGTAATTCCATTTATACCTGGTCCCTAAGTAGGCAAAACTACCGTACTTCATGTTGACTGAAACCAGAACTCTGACGAGGCGGGGAGCTGGGAAGGGGGAGTGGGTGCACAAGGCCACTTTCAGGGTTATTAAATATCCTGTACCTTAATGAGCTAATTATAAGTAGGGGTTTAATTACAAACACTCAAACTTAAATCTGTTCTCTGTGTTGAAAGTAAGTTATAACCCATATGATGAATGGAAGCCTCCCCTTCCCTCCTCCAACGCGTTTTACAATAGCCCTCCATTTTCCTTACAGGCACAGTGACTGTGGTAACTCCAATTCACGCGAGAGCAGGGCTCCTACATGAATGGAAAGCCCTACACTGTCTTTGACTTTGCGTTTGTCCGAGGAAACGTAGAGTAGAAACAGGAACACAAGAGAAATCCTGGGCAAACGAGGAAGCCTAAGTCCGGCCCCTTCAGATCAATTCAGATAGATCAAGTACCTCTTGCTTCAGCGTCCTGAGCTGGGGACTAGCTTCCTGCCTTAGACTCACTTCCACGCCTTCCAGCTTCTGCGAAGCACGGCAGCTGCAAGCCCTTTCACTTGGGAGGAAGGCGTTCCTTAAGAACCCTTCTGAAAGGGCAGTAGCCCAGGCCCCTTCCGGAAGGCTGATTGCTCCAGAGCCCACACCCGGCCACCGTCTTTTGGAATCTTGGCAAACAAAACAAGCAAGCACCTAGGCTCAAAACTTCCTGAAACACTAATAGTTAGGAGGGTCTACAAATTCAAAAGAACATCCTCTTTGCTCTGAATGTCATCCTTAGAGGAATCTAGTTTCTCTAGAACGTTGTACTTACTAAGTGGTGTAAGCACCGAGAAAACTAGGAAGGAGCCCCAAACTCACTGGTCAACCTTCATACCAACTCCCAATCTTAGCCGTGGGAAGGCACATTCCACACAGATTCAAAAGGTGTGTATCGGGCCCAGATACTCAATAAACAAGACGGAAGGACTGTTATTTGGGTCAAAGCCACTGTCAGAGTGCACGTGACACGGGAAACACGCTTCACGATCTATTTTATCATGTATGCTATTGCCCTTTTTATTTGGGTCTGGCATCATCTCCCCAGGTATGTTTTCTCTGCATTTCTACGGCTTAACTGAACTGTAGGGAGACATCTGATTAGCTGAACTATAAAAGTGGGGAGCAGCTCACCCAGAAAGAAAATCAATAAAACCTCGTCACAGACTGGGAAGGGTGAGGAACGGACGTAAACATGCCGTGAGGGTGGGAAAAACTGTGTTTCAGGAATCGGTCCATCTATTTTATAGCTCTGTACTGTGGCAACTCATAACTTTGTTTAAAAAAAATTCTTGTCCATAGGTATGCAATTCGCTTTTCCTAGGGAAGAGACAATATTCTAATTATCCCACTCTGCATTGCTTTACTCAATATCCAATGCCCCTGCTCCATGAAAGGACCCATTCTTGAGAATCTCTTTCCATTAGCTGTGTCCTCCAGAGTGACTTAAAATCATTAACACCTTTACCCTCTATTTATTCTTGACTCAGAAAGACTCAGTCACAGTTGTTAAACTGTCTACCTGTCCTAACTGCAAACTCTCTCAAGCTGGGGTGTGTGTGTTTGTCTGTTGGTTTTTTTTTTTTTTTTTTTTTACAGCTTCTTCATTAGATTTGAGTCCGCAGTGACAGCAGTGTGGATCCGTGGAAAGGACCTGACTTTGAAATCTGACCCTCTATGCTCTTCCTGGCTCTGGCTTTGCTTGTCATGTGTCTAACTTCTCTTACAATACAGAAGTCAGGGGGGTTGTTTCCTAATTTTCTGAGAACTCACCACACTTGGGTATATATCCAAAGGATGTTAAATCATGCCACAAGGACATGTGCTCAATTATGTTCATAGCAGCTTTGTTTGTCATAGCCAGAACCTGGAAATAAGCTAAATGCCTCTCGACCGAAGAATGGATAAGGAAAATGTGGTATATTTACACAATGGAGTACTACACAGCAGAAAAAATATAACAACATCTTGAATTTTGCAGGCAAATGGATGGAGCTAGAAAACATCATTTTGAGTGAGGTAACCCAGACCCAAAAAGACAATTATTGTATTACTCACTAATAGGTGGTTTTTAAATATAAAGCAAAAAAAAAAAAAAAACAACAACAACAACAATAAAAAAACCAGCCCACAAATCACAATCCCAGAGAACGTAGACAACATTGAGGATCCTAAGAGAGACATGCATAGATCTAATCTACATGGGAAATAGAAAAAAAACAAGATCTCCTGAGTAAATTGGGAGCATGGGGACCTTGGGAGAGGGTTGAAGGGAAGGGGAGAGGCAGGGAGGGGAGCAGAGAAAAATGTAGAGTTCAATAAAAATCAATAATAAAAAAAAAAGAGTCAGGGGAACAGCTCAGGTGACAACACTGCCTTGGAAGGATTCCATCCAGATCTTGGCACGTGACAAGCTCATCTCTTCTCATGCAAGCACACATCACACACAGAGCCTTCCAGAACTGATGCTTCTGTGTTCTCACTGTTTAAGGACCGATTTCAAAGAGGTAAACAGCAGAAAAACTTTATGTTAATGGCTAAGGGGTGGGGCGGGGCGGGGCGGAGGCAGAACAAATTCATCTTTAGCTACTTATGCCTGTTAGATAAAAAAAAAAAAATTACAGAAGGCCATTGTTTTCTTACAAAGTGCAGGCACTAGGCCCCACTGGCTAAAAATCAAGCGTCCTTCTTGCCAAAGTCCTGGGTTACTATGGTGTAGTTAAGCTGTTAGCTGAATAACTAAGTTTCCTGAGTTAATTTTTACACCTATCGTTAACATGTTACTTATTTTCCTATTCCTTCTGCCCCTGTCACCTCAGGTAGAGACAGTGACCCCAAAGGGACTTGTGCAGTTTTCACTCCTACTGTAAACCCACCTCTATGTCCAGCCCAATGAAGTGGCCATTCTAGAACCCTTTCGGACCATTAAACTAAAGTACTCAAATGTTGTTCTTTGACATTCTTGAATTTCACAGTAATTTGCTCCATTAGCAAAACTGACTGAACCAGGTTTGTATGTTTTCCGCTTCTGCTACTTCTGAGGCAACAGAAAAAAAAAAACATATTTGGAAAATTAGTTAATGTCTAGGTCTATTTAAAATGTATGCTTAATACAAAAATGCCATTTGCCTTAGGAGACAGCAGGGTGGCGTGGATCCTGGCTGGTGGAACCAGGGCTCTTTGCAATTCTATAAAGCATTTCCTTACCACAGGGGCACTGACCGGATACGATACACGGCTTGTGTTCGTTTCTATTGAAATAGTTCTCAACAATCTTGATTCTTTAATTTCAAAGTTAGCTTTTCCTTTCCTCCTTTGGAAGGAACTTTTCGTTTTTTGGCATGGGATTTGGTATTGCTTTTAGTTAAAACCTGGGAAGCTGGGTGTGACCATGGCAGCTCCTGGCACTAGACCAGAATGGTTTAAGTAAATCTACTCTTGGGGAGGGCTGTATAGGAATCCTCGCTAGACCAGCTTGGGTGGGTTCCAGCAAGCCAGGAACTCTGCAGATCACAGAAGGCCCCAGAAACTGAAGCCAGCTGGTGTGCAGGTTGGCGCACGCGCGTAAGGAACTGCTCCTCCGCAGTCTCCCACCCCCACCTCTCCTCCAAACAGGCCAGCGGGGAGAAGCAAGTGGCCCCGAGTTCCTGGAATTTCTGTAATTAACTTCACTTCTCGGAAGAGCTTACCTGTGGAAACGGGTGTTCCTCACTTACCCCGGACATCTAGTACCTTCAGCTATGTAGGTGCTATGTAGGTGCGCGAACTCTAATAAGGTGGACTTGGCCGCTGTGTCACAGCTGACTCGAAGGCCACGCCCAACTTTGCATATGCTAATGAAGCCCCCCAGGGTTTGGATCTACAAACTAGAATCCCAGGTCCCTGAGCCGGTTTGTCCTGGGTTAAAAAGTGAAGCTAGTACCTGAAGAGATCAACCTTGGTGGGCTGACTCTCCACGTTCAGCTTAGTAAGGCAAGATGAAGAGAAAGCAGGGCTGATCCTTTGTTCCGTTTGTTTTTACCTATGAATTCGTTTATTTCAACTAAGAATCAGGGGAAAGGTAAGCCGTGATTCCCAGTTTACCAAGGAAGAAAGTGACTAACAAAGAGGCATTAAGCTTTAAGTCAGGACATCAGTCTTCAGAGCCAACTCTCAAAGCACTGTTTCTGGGCTCCAAGGAAGTGGGTGGATGTTTTCCTGGCGCGTTAAGAGTGTTTGGTATAAATAGTTCATATTTATTTGCTACAAATAGTTCCCAGGTCCTTGAGTATAGGTATGTGCCACTGAGCTATACACACCAGTTCCCAAAGGCTTTTCAATTGAATTTTATCTACTTAACATAGATTTCCCACTGGTTAAAATGGAAATACTTAAAAATGTCTTTAAGAAATAATTTATGAAAATAAAAAATAATTTTCCCAAGAAACCATGTTTGACTTTAAAGAGCTCCCAGCAAGCAGAAATGAAGTTGGTTAACCGGCCTTCAGGAGTCTTGGATCTCTGTACCCTTATGGTTTGTGAAAAGGCTACTTGTGAGTGTGTAGCCACAACCTGAGCGTGGGAGAATTCTGTGCATTGCTCAACACACCGGTTTTGCAAAACTGGCTCTCCCAGGGAGGGATTGACATATTTTGAAAGGTGAAAGATGTCTTGCTCTGCTCCGTACCTGTCTGTGAAAGAAGACCTCAGATTCTGAGAGGTCATTTTGTTTCTTTGTTGCGAGCAGCAATAGTTACCATCTTGGGGGAGTCAGTCCCAGAAACGGATTCTATTTGCTGATGAGATCTGGATCCTGTGCTGGGAAGGGCACCAGCAGCCTCCGCAGGAGAGGCTGGCTTAAGGAACTGCTGGCTGGAGTGTGGCTCTTGGCAAGTTTCGGCACTATTCTCAAGTTTTGCATGTAAGAAAACCACATTTTAGAAACCACTTATTAGGAAGTTATTAACTAGATACTGTGTATCTGTCAGTCAAGCCTCTAGGGGCTTTGGCTCTGTCAGTACCAAACTTTCCCTTGAAGCAGTCACAGCCTGATCCGAGATGGGATTAGGTGAGGGGAACACCAAATCGTAGGCCTGGTAAGTGTATGAATTTTATGACTGACTAGAAAGTATTCAGTTCCTGGAAAGCAAAAACTAGGGGAGAACGCAGATCATATGAGAACGGAGATCTGATGAATGAGAGGAGAGACCTAGCGAGGGTCTGAGACTGGGGGTTCCCGTGGTGGAAGGAGCAACCAGACAGGATAGCAGGAGGCAAAAGAGCAGCCACGAGAGCACCACAGCTTGTTAGAGAGGGTGAAGGAAGCCTGGGAAGGGGAGTCTGGGGAAGGCTGCTCAGTTCTGTCCAATGATCAGCTTGGTAAAAGTTACTGGGAGGTCAAATGTCTAAGAAGAAAAAGCCAGGATGTGGTTCTGAAGGGAGGGAAGGTCTATCTCAGAATAAACCTCTCATCAGAGGAACCCAGAGAGTAAACATCTCCGAGGCTAGGGTTTTAGCAGGGCCGGGCAGTGTTAATGGTTAAACTAGGATGTGTGTATGGTAACTGTTAGCTGCAGGAAAGAGGAGAGGTCGGAGTGTACTCACAGAAGGGGAGGGGGCTGGAATGGGAGGATTTCTGACTTGTGCTCTTGTTCTCACGGCTGTGGAAAGTGTGGTCAGCAAGCCAACTGAGAATCTCTTGCCAGTAACCTAAAATAGGATTCCACAAAGCGCATGAACATCTACATAGTCTGGATAGGAGGGGAAAAAGGGTGACCAATCAGAGAATGCTAGGCATTAGGGAAGTGTTGTAATTAATTCCGGTTTATTCATCTCCCTCTTTGATGTTGACTTTCTGAAGACCAGCGTTGCTTTAACTTTGGATATCGAGTGTTTCGTGGGACACCTGTGTGCTGGCATGGGTGACAGTGGCGGGGTGAGGCTGTGACCTGTCCAACACTCCACCTGTTGCTCAGCTGCACGTCATGAAGGTCCCTGAAAGAACAGGCTGGGATATTCCTCTATGACACTGATGGCTGAAGGTTGGAGATGCCAGTTTCTATCTTTATTGTAAAATTTATTCTAAGACGTGATAAGGACTAGACATCCACCAAGGAAATCTCTCTGGGGTCTGAATGTCACCTCTTCTTGTCCCACTAGCCTCCCCCCATGCAAGTGACCACATTTTACAAACCAGACAGACACATTAGAGTAGCTTGTATTTTTATTTTATTTATTGAGAACGAGTCGCTTTCATTTTAAACAAAATTGCAGAGCTAGGAACCAAGTTAGTGAAAATATATAACAAAAGAGTAAAAGGTTAACCATAATTCTTTAACAAAGTGATATTTTCTTAAACTCATTATATACATATATTTTGTCATATATAGTTTTGTTCTTACCCATAATGTTCAGATTATGTGCTAAACCAGATTAGAAAGCTCACAGCGAATATAGGCCTCATGAGGACAAAGTCCTAGAGGACAGGAAGAACTAACTGTAGGAGCCTGGATATCACCAAGAAGGTCAGGAAACAACCCTGAAACTTCAAAGTACAGAAGACTGAAAAAGCATTTCCAGTGTACGTGGGTAGATAAGAAGGAAGGAAAGCAACAGGATGGGAGGCCAAAAGTCTTAACACATGCAGGGAACAAGGCCCCAAGCATTGTTTAGCTTAGAAGCAGAGCCAGCAACCATCCTAGCAACAGCACTTCTTGCAGCAGCACTTCTGCTGGCAGCAGCCACACTTCTGCTGGCAACAGCCCTTCCCACAGCCACAGCCACAGGAGCTGCAGCAGCAGCGGCGGCAGCAGCAGCTACCACAGCCACCACAGCCACAGCAGCCACCACAGCCACAGCAGCCACCACAGCCACAACCACCACAGCCACAGCCACCACAACCACAACCACCACAGCCACAGCTACCACAGCCACAGCTGCCACAACCGCAGCCACCACAGCCGCAGCCACCACAGCCTCCACAGCCACAACAACCCATGGTGTCAATAGAGAGGACTCAGGAGCAGTGCGGAGAGAGACTCAGGAGAGGAAAGGGAGGTGTGATTGCCTAGGCTTCAAGGGGCCCTTAAATACACCTGTGGACTCACAGAGGCAGTCAGCCACTTCCTTGTTTCTGTCAACTTCCCTGGGAGAATTCACAAGACCCTGAGTGTGTTTCCTCACAGAATGCATCTCAACACATGGACTTGTTTATCTTAGTATTTACTTCCTCCAGCGATGCTTCCAGTAAAAACACAGTTCTAAAATAGTTAGTCTTGCTTGAACATCAGTTTTCAAGCTCGCGTGGGACCGTCCTGTGGCCTTGTTTGGTGAAAATGCAGCTCCTGGGCACGGAAAGGCTCCCACTGTGTGCCTTTCCTGAGCTTCACTGTAGCCTCCCTGCCCTGTTTCCACCTCCATTCTGATTAATGGAGAGAAGCTGTCACCCCTTATAAGGAGGCAAAGCCCCCTTAAGCCTCTCACACTGCAACTTCTGTATCAGAATGTCAGGATGTCGTGTTTCTCTTGATTCGCAGGAAAGCTACCTGGCAAGGTCATTGTGGGTTTGGAGAATTTGTCATATATTTCAAAGTGAGCTTTCCAGACTGGCTCCAAAATATCCCCCTTTCTGCTCGTGTATTTCCAGGGTGGGTGGGCACCAGGGTCTGGAGCCTCCAGCAGCAGCTGGCTTCATGTCCCAAATAAACTGTAGTTTGTTGTAACTTGAATTCCCATGAACTACAAGAAGAGGAAGGAGAAGAAAAAGAGGAGGGGGATGAAGAGAAGAGAAGGAGGAGGAGGAGGAGGAGGAGGAGGAGGAAAAAGAAGAAAAAGAAAAAGAAGAAGAAGAAAAAGAGGAGGGGGGGGGAG
>NC_022030.1:50569144-50605281 GCF_000317375.1 Microtus ochrogaster | reverse complement strand
GAGGAGGAGGAGGAGGAAAAAAAGCAAAAGAAGAAGACAATGACAACAGAGATCAACTTATGTCAGGACACATTCTGTTTGTGTGGATGGCACCAAATGCAAATAAGGAGAGAGAGCAAGTCCCTCATCTCCTTCCACCTGACACCAAGCAAGCTAGCACCCAGGATCATGGACCCCAGGAAGTATCACCAAAAATTCAAGAGGAAAGAAGAATTTTTCTATATCAAATTCGGATGCATGCTTCAAAGGGCTAACTGAAACCAACCATTCCGCCAGCCCCACCCACTCCCTGTTGGTTGCTGTGATATGTGATATTCTGCTTACACTGTCACAAAAGAGTGGATTACAATCACAGGGAACTGTTTCGCCTCCAGGACTCACTTGGCAGAGACATTTTCAGGGGTCATACATGGGAGAAATGTTGTCCTTACGCCTGGCTTGGGTTCAGAGATGTTGCACAGTGTCTTACCATAGACAGGACAGTCCTCCATAAGAAAGAATTTTCTGACTCAAAATATCAGTGCCAAGGTAAAACACCATCACATTTAATCTTCCCACAGCGTTTCCCCATCTGTATTTCTCAGCAGTATAGCTGCTGAAAACTCACCTAGAAGGAAAGTATTTCTCAAGCAGGTAACAATGATGCCTGGGGGTGGTCCCACCGTGTTCCTGCTGAGAGGTCCTGAAGCTGAGCCCTGTGCTCCTTGTCTGGCTGGTGTCTTAAAGCTGAGTAATGGGGTTGGCACTGTGTCATACACTGCTATGACCAAGTGAGGCTGTGTGATGCTGATCATGTTGGTGATTTTGAACGTGTCTGAAACACTGATTCATTGACTGTGTCTGTATGTTTCCTGTATTTCCAGGCCCTTTCCTGCCCACCACCTCATCCTCAGTTCCACATTGCCGAAACAGGGCCGAGTTCCTGATGCTCGCTGTCTACACGTTCCTACTCATCCCTCTGCACGCACTGTTTCTTTTTGATGGGCAATTAACATTGTTTAAATTCAGATCTGCGGCAATTCAACTCTTCCATGTTACTTGTGACATACCTCTTTCACTGTTTTTAGTAAAAGCTGAAATTAATGATTATTTTTGATAAATACTGCTCACGGTAGAACCAATTATTCCGCTGTGATGAGATTTCCTCAAGCAGGGTAATTTACCCCACCCTGCCCCAGTCTGTTTCATTTATTTTCTCTTTGTGTGTCTACCCTTGTAGACCAATAGCTCGACATGCAGATTTTCCTTTTGGATATCAATGGATAACATTTTCCCCAATTAAGTTTTCATCCTAATACAAAGTCTCTACCCATTTAAAGCTCAGTGGTGGAGGGGTTAGAAAAAGAAAATAGATCCTAGAATGTTGTGAAGGGTTCCTCATGCTTTCTAGACATCACAGTATCAAACACACTGGATATTAGAACGGTACCTCATGCCACAACCATGCAGAAGGAGGGAGGCAAATTTCCCATTGCACAGTGAATGATCCCTGGCAGGGTTCTTTGAATTCTTTGACAATGACGTTTGTGCCTGAGACTTTTTATTTTTTCCAGTTTTGGGTAAGAAAATGACACCACACTGGAAGAGTTTCCCAATAATGGTTCCGTGTCCGTCAGATGTGAAACGACCAGCTCGAATATTGCCAGTGGTACCATGTGGGTCTTCTGTAACTTTAGGCACACCACACAGGAAAAAGGAACAAAGGAAGTAATCTAATAAATCCAGCTGACATTCCAAAGAGAAGTAAATAATGCCTTTGAGAGTCTCTCATGACAACTGAGCCAAACAAGAAGGAAGTGGTCATGTGTGCTGCTCTTTCCCTCTGGAGGCGCCCCCAGCAGAAGTGGGATCACACCTCCCTCTCCTCTCCTGAGTCTCTCCTCTCTGCACCTGAGTCCTCTCTACTGACACCATGGGTTGTTGTGGCTGTAGTAGCTGTGGCTGCTGTGGTCTCTGCTGTGGCTGCTGCACCCCTGTGGTCTGCTGCTGCCACTGCACCTGCTGCTGCTCCTGTGGCTGTGGCTGTGGGAAGGGCTGCTGCCAGCAGTAGTATTGCTGCCAGAAGCAGTGCTGCTGCCAAGAGGACTTGACCTGGTCCCTGGGAAGGTGCTGCAGGTAACTGTGGTTAGTAAGACTTTCTTTTTGCTTGTGCCCTGTGATTCAAGTGACAAGAGTTTCATCTATATCCCTTAGTCCCCCAGAGTCTGTCTCCAGGTGACAAATACCAACAAGAATCTTGCCTACAAACAACCAATCTTAGCAGGAACTCACTAAACATTGTAATAATTCTTTTTTTAAAATATTTTTGTTGCTACCTTGTAACTGTAATTTTTTTAGATTTATTTATTTATTATGTATACAACATTCTGCCTCCATGTATGCCCACACGCCAGAGGAGGGCGCCAGATCTCAAAACACATGGTTGTGAGTCACCATGTGGTTGCTGGAAATTGAACTCAGGACCTCTGGAAGAGCAGCCAGATCTCATTACAAATGGTTGTGAGTCACCATGTGGTTGCTGGAAATTGAACTCAGGACCTCTGGAAGATCAGCCAGTGCTCTTAACCTCTGAGTCATCTCTCCAGCCCCATTGTAATGATTCTTAATGTTATGTCTTTTGAGATGTCCCCCATTTAAATGCGTCTGTCTACTCTTCCCCTTGCTCCATAGCTTCCACATAGTGTATCTCAGCTATGGTTTTTAATTTCTGTGAAACTAAACAAAGACTTTCTCCCAATAAACAACACAAAACTGTCAATCTGTCTGCTCATTTTCCTTCTCTGGCATGTCTAACCAAAACCACAACCCAGCCCGAAGACTAAACCTTCTGTTGTTTGTTTAGGACAGATATAGAGGGGATAGTCTCTACCACAAGGTTTTAAGACTATTGTAAGGATTAGTAGGTCTCTTTACTCACCTTTTATATAAATCACAAAGATCCCCTGAGTCCATCAGTGGTGTTGTGTTTCATCAGTGTCTCTTGGCCTGTGGAGTGGCTTGTTCTGGCAGATTCTGATCTCTGTCTGAGGCCAGGAAACCCCTGAGGACTGTGCAGCAATGGGTCTGAGCTATTTTAGCTTGGTTCTATTTACAGGTTCATATTTGATGACATAGGTTTGGGGAGATGGCTCAGTGGTAAGTGCTTCCTTCAACCCCCAGCAGCCAGGTTAAAAGCAAGTTAAAAGCCTGGTGGTGCATGCATCATTTCTAGCACTAGAAAGATAAAGACGGGGTCTCTGGAGCTTGCTGCCTGTGCAGTGTTACCTAATCACTGAGCTCTGACTTCATCTAGAAACCCCCGTCTTAAAAATAAAAAAAAAACAATAAAAGATAAAAGGTGGAAAGTGATTGAGAGTGACCATGATGCTGCTCTCTGGCATGTGCACACACACACACACACGCACACGCACATACACGCATGCACACAGAAATGCATATGTGTGAACACAAAACTGTGTAAGCACATATATACATAAAATATTTAGAAATAAAGTGGTGAGTAATTGGTAATGACTCGATGCTAACCTCCAGTCTTTGCATACCCATGTGTACACATATTTCTATACACATACATGCACATACATGTGAACAAACACATACATACATACATACATACTTGATTGCAGTTCAGTGGAGATCTTTATTTCATCCCCAGACTTGTTAACTATCTTTCTGGTGTACTTTCTGCCTGACCCTCATTGTTTTCAGACATACCCAGAGGATAAAAGGCTATGATGTTGGCTTTGAGAACGGCAGAGTGCTAATACTTGTTTGTAGGTGGAGTTTTTCATTGGGACCACTGGCTCCCCAAATAACCTCAGAGAAACTCATTACTAATTATGAATGCTTGGGTAATAGTTTAGGCTTATTACTAACTAGCTCTTACAACTTAAATCAACCCATATTTCTTATCTATGCTCTACCCTGTGGGAGTACCTTTTATCAACATGACATATTCATCTTGATCTTGCTTCTCTTCAGATCTCCTGGAGAGTCCACCCTTTTCCTTCCTTGTGATCTTTTTTTTTTTTTTCCACAAGTCCTGCCTAACCTCTTCCTGCATAGTGATTGGCCATTTAACTCTTTATTAAACCAAAAAGAGCAACAAATCTTCATGGTGTACAAAACGATTGTTCCGCAACACTTGCCATTTTTCTGCAGCCTTGGCACTATTACATGTATTAGAAGAGCCACATAACCATATAACATAAATCAATCTGCTTTAGTGTACAATTGATGATCTCCAATTTCATGTCAAACATGAGTATGCACAGTGAAATGCACAAAAATACATCATATTTGGGACTTTGCTCCGGTTCATTTGGTTCATCTTCTACTCTAAAACCATGGATTCCACTTACAAGTGTATAAAAGACTGCATGTGTGTTCATTCCATCTGACACATGCAAGGATGATCACAATAGTTTTGCCAAAATAGCACAGGAATCCCATCATCTGGACAGCAGATGAGCAGATGAATTTTAGTTCATAGAAAGAAATGCATGTGATTGCAGAAAAACTATGTCCAAAGCAAAGCAACGATGAATGCAGGCTTTAGGATAGAGGCTGTCTTGGGAGCGGGATGCCTGAGGGATGAGAATGCAGTTAGACCATACTTTCATGGCTCAGATCTATTTTATTTTGAAGTAGTCAAATAAACAAAGACAATGCTTAGACTATTTTACAATGCCATAAGATTATGCCTCATTATTTTTCATTCCTCATAAAATTATGGCAAAACATGGCATTATGGGGAAAGAAAAGCAAACGGGGAGGCCTTGTGATTATGGAGGCCAAAGAGGATTTGGGTAGAATGTGCCATATTAGCAGAATAGAAAACGATGAGAAAATGAACTGTCCAGTTTTAAGGACAGGAAAATTCTAGAAAGTGGTAAAGGAGTTGAAAGAAGGCAGTTCTAGAGTAACCAATGTGGTGCTAGGAATGGAGGCCAACAGGAGGAAATAGAATTTAGCTCATTGTGAATGTCACTTGGGTGGCGAGAAGCTGGCAGGGCAGGAGCACCGCTACTTTCATTTTAAAAGGATTAACTTTGAACAGAAAATTTACTTAGCCAGTGGCTGAAGTGGGACCTACACCACCCATTCTAAGGAAGTTCTGGGTGGACAGGATGGGGCCTGGACTCTGGAGTAATAGAGCAGGCTCTGAGGTTTGCTAAAGGATCCATTATAGGGTCAGAAGAAACTTGGAGTCAAGATGGCAGCCGTTCCTTCTTGGCCTGTGCAACTGCTGTGAGAATATTACTCTCCTCTGAGACTCACTGGAATGACGTTGGCAGGAAAGGAATGTACAAGAGCAGCAAGGATGGAAGGGAGCTAATGGACCATCAAGAGCTCAGTGGGTAACATAAAACTAGCCTCACCAGCTGCCTCCCCTCCTATAGAGAGTCCCCTATAAAACCTTGGTGAGTGAAGAGAAGTTTCATTTAAAAGTTAAAGCAGGTTCTGTCAGGAATGTGGCCTTCAATTACACTTCAGGTGTGGTCCTTTGTAGACTTTCACCCTACATGATCCAGTGGTATGCATGGAGCTTCTATTTGGTCATGTTGACGTGGAAGATAGTTTTGTTGTGCTGGTGTGAAGCTATGTGAATAAACACACTCCCTTTCTGCGTTTAGAGTCAGACTTCTTGTCTGAGTGACAGACAGTGTGGGCATCCTTTTCAAATGATTGCCCACACATGTATTGGGGCATGGACCTCGAGGCTCTGGAAAAGATGTAGCGGTCTGATTTATTTTTAAGGTAGTTTTTATGTGTATGGATGCTTTGCCCACATGTCTGTCTGCATGTGTACCCTGAGCATGAAGTATCCTCAGACGGAAGAGGGCTCAAGTCATATCACAGATAAGTCTTGGATGTAGCTGGGACCACAGGTTATTAGTCTCCAAGGTCAGCCACCAAGGACACAATACTCATTCTGCCTACACAATGCTTGAAACAAAATACTGTGTGTCATGCGATACTAAAACTGGTTCATTAAATCCTAAAGTGACAGAGAAGCCGTGACCTTGGGATCAAGGCAAGGCCATCATTTGTGCCTGCAGGAAGACAATGAGTTTTTCCCTGAAAGGATCAGCTATGCTGTTGTCTTGGGTGGAGACAGGTGTGAGACAAGAACTGGAATGTGGGAGGTCCTCCTTCCGTGGCACTTTAAGTGTGCCCTCTGGATGGGCTTCCAGGAGAGTAAAGGTCCCGGAGGGCATTCCTGAGGGAGGACGGGATCTAATCGGTACTGCCAGCCTGACATCAAGGGAGAGGGGACATGAGACTTTATCAGGGGTGCTCTAAGGCTGTTTGGCTGTGATTTGAAATTGTCCTCTGTTATCTTGGAACTTTAGTAGAGATGTCCCCAACAGTTATAATCTAGAGCCTGAAAGGTGTTGGGATATCATGAGAAAATTTTGATTCATGCTGTAGATGGAACAGTTGGAGCTTAGTCCCATGGTGGACAAGCGTGGGCATCAGTAGAAGTGTTAGGATTTGGTCTGTTGTGAAGATTTTACTCCAAAGTTTGTTGCTGTGCTGCAGCTGTGTAAGACGGAACCGTCAGGTCTGGAGTACATGAGGCTTCTCACACTGATCTTCTGGCTGATTTTGTTCATGTGCCTTAATTGTTCAAGCTAGTGGCTCTGCTTTGACATTTCCATCCATGTGTGTATTGTGTTTAGCTCATGTCCAGCTTTCTCTGCCTGCTCTCCTCCATGCTATCTTGGTAGCCAGGAAGCTATGGATATTTCATAGTAACAAAACAAATGTTGTTTATTTTGTTGGCACAGTTGGAATCTTCAGTTGACCCATGAGCTCAGAGATGGGGCCCCTGAGAGTTAATTGGGATTGGATAGGGTCCCTAGGATGCAGTCTGAAAAGTAAGTCTGGTGGCTTTATTAAAAGAGCGGGCTATACCAGATAGAAACAGACACATGCACACTTCCTATTTCCTGCCATGTGATGTACCATGCCATGCCATTGCTCTGCCGCAGAAAGGACACCATTTCCTCATCTCCTACATTCTTTCTTTCTTTAGCTGAAAATAGATTATTTTCATAAATATATTCTGATTGTGGTTCCCCCAGCTCTTCCCAGTTTCTCTTCACCTTGCCTCTATCTGGACCCACAAACAAACAGGCATTTAAATAATAATAAATAATAACAAACATAAAACACAATAAGATAAATAAAAGCAAACAAATTTGAATATGACAAAACAACCAAACAAGAAAAAAAAACAAAGAAAGAGCACAAGAAACACATGTAGATACAGAGAAACACACACACACACACACACACACACACACACACACACACACACACACACCAATCTCATAAAAAACCCAGACAGGAAGCCATAATGTAGATGCAAAGGACCTGTAAGATAGAGGGAAAATAACTGTCTGCCTTAACATTATGAGACAAAGAACCTCCAAAGATGCCGCTGAGTTAATTCTGTGTTGGGCATCTACTTCTGGTGTGGGGCCTGCCCTTAAGAGTGGTTTGTTTTCCCAGGGAGACTCCTTTGGAGAAAACTAAATTTTCATTTACAAGTGGCTGTCAAATTGAGACAGCTTCTGGGTTATGGATGGGGTGTGTATCCACTCTTTCAGTTCTAGGACCCATCCTGGGCAGACCTATGCTGGCCCTGAGCATGTTGCCATGGTCTGAGATTAAGCTCATATGTGTACCTGCCAGGTTAGTGTCTAGGAGGCCTTGTTTTCTTGGCATCCTCCATAACCTCTGGCTCTTACACTCTTTCTGCCTCCTCTTCTGCAGGGTTTCCTGATACCCAAGGAAAGGGGCTTGAGGGAGACACCCCTTTAAGTTGAGTGTCCCAAGGTCTTTCACTCTGCATGTCTGACTGTGGGTCTCGGGATTTGTTCTTCTCTGTTGCAGGAGGAAGTCTCTCTGAGGGTGGCTGAGCACAACACTGATTTTTGAGTATAGCGGAGCATCATTAGCAGTCATTTTACGGCTAAGTTCCTTTAGCAGAATAATAGTATTTTGTTTTAGCCTGGGACCCTGGCCTATCCTCAGGTTGTTGGTCATCCAAGGTCAGATAAGGCTTCCATCTCATGGAGTGGCCTTAAATCAAATCAGATCTTGGTTTGTTCCTCCCACAAGCTTCATGCCATTATTGTACCAGCATTTCTTGTAGGCAGGTCACTCTTGTAGACTGAAGGATTTATGGCGGGGTTGGTGTTTACATTCCCTTGTTGGTAGCATTCAGAGAACCTTCAAGTACCATGAATATTAGTTCTGAGGAGTTAAGGGTTTAGCTAGGTACCAGCTCAACTTCTCCATGTTTGGTGCACTGTGTAGGTACTGTCTTCAGCAACAGAGCCCTACAGTTAGTTTGTGGAGAGCCTCTAAAAGCCTTGGAAACAGTTTGGGTAAAAGTTGGAGGTTCCCATGGGATCTCTTTTGTTGAGGGAGCTGTGGGCTGTGTTCCTGCTACCCCGGCTCCAGACTGCCTGGCTAGCTTATGCCCTGAAATAACAATACACAAACTGTATTCTTTTAAACACTGCTTGACCCATTAGCTCTAGCCCTTACTGGATAATTCTGATATCCCGATCAACCCATCTCTAATAAACTGTGTAGCACTGGTCTTACCGGGAAAGATTCAGCATGTCTGACCTGGCGGCTTGCTTCATCGTGTCTGCTCCAGCGAGAGGAAGCATAGCGTCTGACCTCACTTCCTCTTCATCCCTGCATTCTGTTCTCTTTACTCCACCCACTTAAAGGCTGGCCTATCAAATGGGCCGAGGCAGTTTCTTTATTAGCCAATGACCTTCCTCCATCACTCTTTGATCAACAGTAGATTAAATGTAACCCATTCCTGGTCCTGGAAGCTTTATTTGGTGGCATATGTTGAGCTGGGGCTCTGCCTCTCTTGTTATTTAGCAATTCAATTTAGATCCCATTCATATGTCTAGGAAGCTTCTGTTGTGTTGTGTTTCCATATAATCTCCCAATGGACCTTATAACTCTCCCATCCCTCCCTTTTCTCTCCCTTCCTCCCTCCCTGTTTGATCCTCCCATTTCCCCCTCTATCCTATCTATCCAAAAAAGTCTATTCTATTTCCTTTCCTAGGATGATCCTTCCCTCCCCACTAGTTTCTGACTCTACCTAACCTCTATAGTTATATGGATTGTAGCATAGCTTGCTTCTCAAGGCCTTAACAGCGATCATCCACATATAAGTGATACCACATACCATATTTCTCTTTCTGGGATTGAGTTATCTCATGAAGGATGATTTTTTTCCCCTAGTTCCATCCATTTAGCTATGAAAGGGAGGCCATAATTAATGAGATCCTTGGCCATTCATCTTCAGAGCCATGAACCAAAATAAACATCTTTTCAATGAGCTTACCTAGTTTGGGGCTGTGTTGATGACTGGATAAAGCACTTGAATTGGGGTCCACAAAGACCATTATGACTGGGCATTGTAGTCCATGTCTGTAATCCCAGCTCCTTGGTGAGACGTGAGGTGGAGACAGAAGAATCCCTGGAATTTTGCAGGTGAGCTAGCCTGGTGTACAGCACAGTAAACAACAAGAGACCCCTTCCCAAACAAGATGGAAAGTGATGACTGACACCCAAGGTTGTTCTCAGACCCTCCACATGTCTCATGTGGACCCATACTTAAGCATACAAACACATATGACAATATACATTGATAAAAAGTAAAATCAAAATAAAAGGGAATGTTTTTCAGCCAATGCTACTAACAGTAGAAAACAGGTTAATTCGTGCTATCTTTTAAAAGTTTCTTAAGAGCAAATATTTAGTAACAAGGATATTTATGCATAATTAAATATATGTGAAAAGTCAGGATACAAACCTATATTTTCATAAATCTTTTAATTTTGCCATATAAATGTATTGGGGATAGCATCATATTAATTAAAAAAGGAGAAAAGGTAGGTTTGACAAGGGAGAAATTTTGTAAACATCAGGTTACTGTGGTAATCAAATTTAACACCACCAGTAATAGAATAAACTTAAGCCACACATTTGGTTTTGATGTATTGTGCAATGATCTTGTAAGGATGTTAGCCATATTTTGACCTTAGGGGGCAGGGAGAGGGAGAAACTATACAAATCCATACTAAGGACTATTTTGCAATACAATTTACTTTTGCATAAAAATAATGACCATAGAGGACAGTTCTAGATTAAAGGAGACTGAAAGCCCAGCTTTGGTTACATCTGGAATAAAATGTCAGCCCTGGACATTCTTAGGATACATAGGGGAAGCAAAATTTGAGAGTATAGGCCATAAGAATGCTTAACACTTTTACATTTCTTGACTCTGGTTATTGCCTTGTGATTTGAAAAAGAATATCTCTTTTGGAAAATACTTGATAAAATTTTTATAGTTGGGTGTCATTTATGCACTTTATTATTAAAGAGGACACACAGAGAAAAACAAGAAATATGG
This sequence comes from Microtus ochrogaster, assembly GCF_000317375.1. Taxonomy (NCBI): domain Eukaryota; kingdom Metazoa; phylum Chordata; class Mammalia; order Rodentia; family Cricetidae; genus Microtus; species Microtus ochrogaster. The sequence goes on along the minus strand of NC_022030.1, from coordinate 50,594,822 downwards.
TAAAATGCTAATTACTAATGGGCTGAAGCGACTGGATACATATTCTTGTGTAATATTCTTGGTCTTTAGCTGTGAGCTTGAGATTCTCCGTAATAAAGATACAGGTGGGAAGGAAAGCAGACAAAGATGATGTACAACAAAATAGTACATGAGGTTGTGGCCGCTTGTCTTGATCCTTGTCTTGCTGGAATTTAGAAACACTTCTGGGAATGTCTATGAGGTAGCAGAGAAAACTGACTGAGGTGTGGAGATCCACACTGGATATGGATGACATCATTCCACAGGGGAGGGGCCCAGACTGAATAACAGAGCACTACTCTATTCTTTTCCTTCTGCCTCCCACTCCACCAGAATTTGAAGAGGCGACAATTCCCAGTTGAACCTTGGCCTGATGCATTCCCTGCCCTATGATGGGCTACTCCCTTAACCTGTATGCACTGCCCCCGTGATACAGGGGGCATTTTGTTGTCACATTTTGCTGTGTTGGGGCTTTTTACTTTTTTGTCTTCTTGGCCTTTGCTTGTATATTCTTATTTGTTATAACCTGCATAAATAATGAACACGTATCTCTTCCTTTAATGATCACAGTGGTGAAAAGGGGGATGAAGAGGGTGCTTGATATTATGGCTGCTATTTTCTTTTTCTCCTTTTCTGTATTTTAATTTTTTTTCTAATTATGTTGTTTTAAATTCAGAAGAGAAAAAATCTTTGAAGAAAAAGGAAGGAGCAGGTAAAGGTGACTGTTACCAAATCTGATGTTTGTTCCCTTGAATGAAGATGAGAAACAGAGCTGACTGCTCTAAGTTGTCTAAGTTGTTCTCAGATCTATACACACAAACCATGACTCTCTTTCTCACACATACAAACAATAATATAAACACACACACACACTGAAAATAGAATTTTAAAATGCAAGAAGGGAAATCCATTTTATCAATTTCATTATTCTCTTTTTTAATTTAATTTTTTCATACAATGTATTTGTTAATGTTTCTCCCCTCTCCTAATTCCTCCCAAGTCCTCCCCATACCCACCCAGTTTTACATTCTTTTTCCCTCTCTTTAAAAACAAGCAAACAAATAAACAAAAGCAAATGAACAAAAACTCGAACACATACAAAATTATCCCATTAAAACAAATAAGAATATACAAGCAAAGACCAATAAGTCAAAAAAAAAGCCCCAACACAGCAAAACGAGAAAAAAAAAACCGTCATGGGCCCTCACTGAAGTGTGGTTTCTAATGAGACCACATTGGAGAAACTGATTTTTCTTTTGCTGGTGGGTATCGGCTCCAGATAGTTTCTGGATTAAATGTGAGAACCCATGTCCCCGCCCCTCTCTCAGTGCTGGGACCCTATCTAGTTGGCCCTGTTCAGGTCCTGTGCAGGCCCTGTGCATGTTGCCACAGCCCTGTGAGTTCTTCTGTGTGTCAGTCCTGCTGTGTCCGGAAGACACTGTCTCCTTGGAACCATCTGTCACCTTTGGACCTGTGGCTCTTATACTCTTTCCAGTCTTTCCCTGTCTGCACATTGCCCAGTAGTGGATCTCGGTGCTAATTCCCATCTATTGCAAGAAGATTCTCCAATGAGATCTGAATCTTTTCCGTTTTCCCCTCTTTATACTGCAAGTCCGTTCCTATAAATGGGAGCATAGATGACCCAGGAGAGAGAAGAAGGCAGTGTTGATGTCCAGGGTGGGTTCTTCTGGACTGGGAGGAAAATACTCCTGGCCTTACCTGCACCCTACTATAAGTTTTTACATCTGTTGTAGACTTGTATTAGGAGAAGTCTATCTCTCTTCTGGATATATTTTCTTGGAAATTAGAGAAATGATTGTCCCACATGGATGCTGAAACCTTGAGGTCTTTGACTAGTTGAAGTTAGACATGATAGTGAAGGCAGCTATTAGGTTGCTACCACGCACACACACACACACACACACACACACACACACACACAAACACACACACACATGCTGCAGTTTTATCTCCAAAGAGAAGAATCAGGAACACTACTGTCCTTAGCTAAGGGCATCCTGTACCGTGATGGCAATGATGTTTGTGCTATTTGAAAGCCTTAGACCTCCCTGGGATAAAGCCATGGACTAAAGTCTTTCTTCCTGAAATACGCTCTTGTTTTCCTGATTTTGTATCCTCGGCACCTGGACAATATTCTCTGAGTATCTCACTGAGAATGCCTTTCCTCACTGTGCATTTTAAATTCTTTAGTAAATTTCCATTTATATAAATGATGTCACACAGAACCTACATTGGTTTTTAAATATTTGTGAGACTCAAACCATTCCTTCTGATTTCCCAGCAATCTGGTTTGTTCTTTTGGCACTGTCCAGCGCTCTCTGGTATGCACAGATCATGTGATCTGCCCTCATTAACAGACTGACCAATGGTTTGGCTTTCCTTCCCGTTTTACGCCATGCACAGCAATGACTACTAAATGACGAGTGTTTTTGTTTGTTTGTTTTAATATCCAGACTGGTAGATTTCTGTTCTAGGAAATAAGTCATCTCATGTTCTTGTTTATATTGCAGAAGAATAATGCTTTCTCCACATGGATGCCCACAGTTTGCCTTCCATTCCCTAAAGTGACTAGTGAGACTGAACGAAAAACTGCTGGAGACGTGAAGGATGAGTTCCCTAGACATCTGCCTCTAATACAAACTCATACGAGCGGTGTCATGCGTAAATGTGCATGCGTGTTTTTGTTAACGTGTTTGTGTTTGCATTTGTGCATTTTTGTGCGTATTTATATCTGTAAGTGTGTTTGTGGGAGTGTGCTTGGGTGTGTGAAGTCCCATGGGTGGTGGAATTTACCTAAGAGCTTCCTAGCTCCATAGGCTGCTCTGCTCACAGCTGGTGTGAGAGGAAGCTCAACATGAACTGTGTGTTATGTGCTAGAGAATAGTTAGATGACAGGTAGACCTGCACTTGGCTAACACCTAGAAATTCATCCTAATCTAAGCTAACTTTACTTGAAGAAATATCCTTGTGAAAGAGATGCTAGTCCGAAATTAAAATTGTATAAGAAATCCATATTTTCACAAAATGACTTCTGCTGAATAAAGAATATGTATGGTGAGTATGGTCAGAAATTATGCCCAAGGTAAATTTTGTCAAGTTGGTTTTATTTTACTATTTGTGTGTGTGTGCGTGCATGAATGCAAATGTATTTTGTCAGCTTACTTAAGCCTTTCAAACAAAAAATGAAATGATTTCGGCTAAAATATAGATTTCAAACAGATAAAGCATTTACAATTTCAATGTTAGCTAACACAAACCTGTCTATATTGTAGTTCAAGCTCACGGTAAATCCCAAAACTTCCAGGAGAACCCTCTTCTCCCACTCAGTATTACCCACCCCCCCCTCAGAAGCAACCACCAAACAAGAAACTTTTTGAGTAAAAATATTAAGATATTTTGTATAGTTTATTAGACATTGAGGAGATTACATATAGTATCTACAACACAGCAATAGAGACACTGGAAATCCACTGTGCTCAAAGATAGGGAAGACAGACTTTGGCAGACAGCAACATGAACATATGAGAATCAAATATAAACAATCTAGCCCCACGGGGCTGTGGTCCCAGTGACCTGAAGTCCTACTGATCTATAGTTACTGAGAGATAATCATGTGCTTGCATTTAATGACTGTGAGTTCAGACTGCTTTTAACTGGGAGGGCTTGGAGTTTTCAGATAGACAGAAGAGAGAGAAGCCGGCACAAAAGCAAAGTTCCAGAACAATCCCACACAGCAGGCACTAGTCAGGAGCAGCAAGAAGGAACAGCCTGAAGGACTTACCCAATCTCAGGGTCGGAGGCCAGGTGTGATGCTCCAGAGAATAGTCAGGAAGTTTCTATGTTACCTCAGAGGATCTTGTGAGAGTTAGCCATGTGACTTCCCCAAAGAGCAAGGAAGAAAGTGTGAGAGAGTTCAAGTGACAAACAGACAGCTGGAGACAGGCAGGACGGGGGGGGGGGGGGGGGTAAGAGACCTTTAGTGACAGGAACCAATAGAGTCAAGGACGCACACGGTTCCTGAACACCCTTCTGCCTAGCAGCAGCACTTCTTGCAGCAGCACTTCTGCTGGCAGCAGCCACACTTCTGCTGGCAACAGCCCTTCCCACAGCCACAGCCACAGGAGCTGCAGCAGCAGCGGCGGCAACAGCAGCTACCACAGCCACCACAGCCACAGCCACCACAGCCACCGCAGCCACAGCAGCCACAGCCGCAGCAGCCACAGCCGCCACAACCACAGCCACCACAGCCACAGCTACCACAGCCGCAGCCGCCACAACCACAGCCACCACAGCCACAGCTACCACAGCCGCAGCCGCCACAGCCTCCACAGCCACAACAACCCATGGTGTCAGTAGAGAGGACTCAGGTGCAGTGAGGAGAGAGACTCAGGAGAAGAGAGGAAAGTGTAATAACTCCATTCTACAGGGAACCCCTTTTATACTGCCCTCCTTTATTTTTAGCCATGTTTCCATGGAGAACTTCCCAAGACTTGAGTTCCTCTTCCTTCCTGAGTTGGTGTCTCATAACATCAGAGCTATTTTGGGCTTTACTATCTTGGAGACCCTTTAAACATTCACCTGGGAGAGTGAAAAAAACTGTGGTGCACATTTAATCCAAGTGCAGAAAATTGGTTCACAACATGTCGAGAGAAAGGAGTGGTAGCGTCAACAGGTGATTTCTGCATCCGGAGACTTGGGGCCACGGGAGACATTTAGGGTGTCCTCTGCATGAGGCTGGATTCTCAGGATGCTCCCTGCCGCGGGTTGACATGAAACATATCAAAGGAATGGGTTTTAATGCTTTAGTTCTCCTGCTTTTCCCTCTGGATTACTAAAGAGATGCCGATGGGAAGCCTTGGCCTGTGGGCCTCCTGGAGTAGACACAGACCCTGAAAAGCCACGTTTTCCATTTGTGACCCATGCCTGCCACGTAAGTTCAATAGGACAGTGGAACAGTATGTGTCAGATCTCTGCTGTGGTTTGTTGATAGCATCTAAGTCAGTCAAATGGTCTCCAGCTTGGAGAGAGTTGAGCAAGTTCATACAGCACATGATGGCTGCAGGTCCTTGGGACTGGAAGTGGAGACCTGGCAGACTGAATCCCCTGGATATTTACAGTCAGCATTTTTACAATCATAAAATGGGTAAACAAAAGACAGGAGCCTCATCATTGCAGGTAGCTTAGGGCTAGGCTGTCTCAAAAATTGCACATTTTATGCATCAAACCTCATTTATTTTACTGTAACCTTAAAGGTTTTTCTAGTGAATAAAGAATCCCAGCGAGCCATAAAGAGAGTAGCCTTGCTTTACAGAGAGATTCATAATTTTATGGCTGCCTGCCATGTCCCTTTTGATGCTAGTTTTCCAATAATTCTTCTGAGAACGTTTGCCCAAAGGGGCATATTCTCAAAGAGAGTCCCCAAAGATATACAAAGACTGTTTTGCCTAACTGCAATGACTAAGACATAGATATAGAAATGCAGAACTTTTATCTGACCCTAGATTGAGCCTTCATAGCTATGAGAGAGTGTGGCTTCAAATTTGGAACTAGTCTCAGCCTCTCTTTAATCTGAAAGGTGTGCACCGAACACTTGCAATGTGCGAGGCACCACAGAAAGCACTAGAGCAAAACAAACACAGACCTGACTAGAGAGCTCCCAGACTCCTGCTGGGAGCTAAATATAGACAGAACAGCTGAGTAGAAGTTAGAGCTAACTCCAAGGTCAGGATGTCAACAAGGAAGGATGCTAGAGGCCTCATGAGGTCTTTCATGGGAATTTAGGTAAACAAGAACTAGCTAAGTGATCACATGCTGTCTTAAGGAGCTGGTATATAAGGGGCTCCACCCCAAGAAGGAGCATCACACCTCCTTCTCCTCTCCTGAGTCTCTCTCCTCGCTGAACCTGAGTCCTCTCTACTGACACCATGGGTTGTTGTGGCTGTGGAGGCTGTGGCGGCTGCGGCTGTGGCGGCTGCAGCTGTGGCTGTGGAGGCTGTGGTGGCTGTGGTAGCTGTGGCTGTGGCGGTTGTGGCTGTGGTGGCTGTGGCTGCTGTGGCTGTGGTGGCTGTGGCTGTGGTGGCTGTGGTGGCTGCTGTGGCTGTGGTGGCTGCTGCTGCCGCCGCTGCTGCTGCAGCTCCTGTGGCTGTGGCTGTGGCAAGGGCTGTTGTCAGCAGAAGTGTGGTTGTTGCCAGCAGAAGTGCTGCTGCAAGAAGTGCTGCTGCTGCTAGGATGGCTGCTGGCCCCTGGGCACGTGCTGCGATGACCGGTCTGTTGGTAAGTCCTACAGTTTGTATGGGATGCTCTCACTGCTAAGGCGCTCCTCTTTCTAGTGTGAGGACAACCTGCTGTCTCTGCAACACCAGGACTCTGATACCTTCTTCCCTGATTTGAATACTCTGAAGTTCAAGGAATTTTTGTCTTTCTAAAGGCTGTCATTCATAGTCAATGCTAGCCAAGGACAAAGATGAAGCTCATTTTGGTTACTGATGTCAGCGAAATGGTAAAATGGTCTTATTTTTTTTTATTGTATTCTCTTCTTTGAACTTGTGCTTATGCTTTAGGTTTCCTTGTGTTCAACAATGATAATCTATATTCTCTGTAGTCATGAAAGTCTTCCAGAGTCTAGGCAATGTCTTAATCCATTTTAAATAAAATTAGAAAAGAAAATGTAAAATGTCTCATTTAGTTTCATTCATTTTTTTTGTTTGTTTTGCTTTTCTTTGTTTTGTGTTTTGAGACAGGGTTTCTCTATATAACCCTGGCTGTCCTGGAACTCACTTTGTAGACCAGGCTGGCCTCAGACTGAGAGATCCACCTGCCTCTGCTTCCAGAGTGCTGGGATTAAAGGTGTGCACCACCACTGCCTGACTTTAGTTCCAATCATTTTGTTATTTTCACCGAATTACTGTTCATTATTATGCCCTATGACATATGCCCATCAAAGGCACAAATAATTAAGTTCCTGTGTGATTTATTATATAGTTATATTCGGATGACCACAGACATGAAGCAGAAAAATGGTAAGCATTATAAAGTAGCCACCCTGATATGAGATGGCATGGGCAAAAGGGATCAGCACACTGTTGCATGGAGCGTGGCTGTAATTCAGAAGAGCGAGAGCTCAGGAAACAGGTCATTTTTGGATGTGGTCTGAGCATCAGTAAGAGTTGGTAGAATTGGCGTTTAGGTGTAGATGCTCCAACCAAGAGAGAAAAGCGAATAACGGGAGTTGGAGACATCCATGGGCACTAGCAACAGGTGAGTCTGAGATACAGTATATTGACATCAATAGTTACACATAGGCAAGGAAAGGAAGGCTACGACTGACTTAGGTGTCTGTGGGTTGTTGGTGTGGTTGTTGGTGTGGCAGTGGACGCAGCCCAGCAGCAATAGCCCAAGCATTCATGAGACCCTTAAAAGCCAGGCATTTGGGGCTGGAAAGACTGCTCTTAGAAAACTGAGTTTGATTGACAGACTCTGCCCGCCAAGCCAATACACCTGCAATTCCAGTGCTGGTGATGTGAATACAGGTCAATCACTGGGGCTGGCTGGCCAGTCAGCCTAGCTGACTTGGTGTACTCCAGGTCAATGAGAGTCTGTGTCTCAAAAAGCAGGTGGACACCTCCAGAGGAATGACACGGAGGTTGACCTCTGGACTCTAGACAAATGTGCATTCGCATGCATGTACACTTGTGTGCCTATGTGCACCCATGTGAATACACACACACACACACACACACACACATGCACATACCCCTCTCCACGAGCCCAAAAAGGTAACGTGAAAACACCCAAATAAATACATCTATCACAGTCGTGCACAGAATCAGCCAGGGGTTGGGGTGTAGATTGGGTGTACTTTGGGATCATGCTCACTGAAAACCATGGATACAGAAATAAATAAGACAGCATTCTCCCCAAAACATATGTGTGTCATAAATCACAGGCGAGAAGCAGTGTTAGTGTGCCTATTGTGTACATAGAAAAAGAGCACAGGCAGTTTGTAACTTGCTTAAACCACACAGGGAAATTTTGGAGAGACGACTTCTCACTTGGTGGCGACTTGGTGAGTTAGTTCCTTGGGAGAAACAAAGCTATTTTGGTACTCATTGGAGATGCAGAGAGTGCCAGGAGCAACGGCAGAGAGGGAATGAGTAACGGTACTCAGGGAATTAATGACATACTAGAAAATCAAATAAATGACGGCAGTGTGTAGAGTTATCTAACAGAGGACATCAGAGACACGATAATACACCACGATCTCTTTTCTGAGAGATTTGGGTGACAGGACAGGGACACCTACGTCAGCAATGAGACAAGGAACCAATCAATTCCTCAAGTTTGTCTCATTCTTTAAGGTATAGAGAGAAAGAGAGTTGATAGCCTGGGGAAGAACAAGTCACTAATACACATTCATGGTAAGTCCCTAGAAAACCACGCTGTTCCCAGTCAGGTTGTGCGTTTGCTATCGTGGACATAGCCTGGTACAGCGTCTGGAAATCTGTGAGGTTCTTTGCATCAGATATTTTGTCCCGGCAGGTACAAAGTCTGGCTAATACAGCAGGCTGCAGTGTCACCTAATGGGTGAAGAAAACTTACAGATGCTTAAGTCAGCCACAGTGAAGATGCAGGAACTTTCCAGAGAGTGAATTTTATTATTCGGTAAGGGGTGTGCCATTTGGTGACTTGTCCTTGTGCAGAGATTATATAATGAACTTACAGAAAGCCTAGATGACATACCTAGATACACATAGATACACACATGCAGACACACACACAGACACACACAGATACACACAGAAACACACACACAGACACAGATACACACAAACACACACAGATACACACGCAGACACACAAAGACACACACAGATACAAACACACATATAGACACATACAGACACACACACACACACAGCCACAGAGCCAAGCTTTTTTTTCCTAAGATTATGGTGAACAAAATATAAGATTCAATCAGTCTTGACAGGAAGTGAGACAGTTGGTAAACATGGCTGTATGAGGCAGAGTCTGGATGAGTGTGACATGCTGGTTTACAGTAAATTTTTAATAAGTACTAACACACTCCAAAAAACCAATAAAAGTACAGTGTAGTAAATCTATTAGCCAGTAACAGTGTTTGCTTTCATTACTAAATATACATGCAGAATTTAATTGCACACGCTGTACTTTCATGTGAACGACATCAAGGTAGGCTTGTTCATACCAACAAAGCCACAGACGCATGTGAGGTGAACCATCTCAACTGTGCAATGACTACAGTGTCACTGTGCAATAGAAAAATTTCAGATGCATTGTAGATTTTATGGTACCCCTGTCATATGCGGCATGACACTGGCCACAACGACACAGGAATGCTCGTGTTCAGTAGTCTGTTCCTGAACTGCGTATTGGAGCTGATTGGCTTAGGGATGGAGGTTTGATGATAGTGGTGAGGGCAGCTTGGGGAATGATACAAAGGTGAGCAATGAGCAATGGCCTGATCAATCCCTTACTGGTAGGAAAGCTAGGTTTTGGCCTGCAGTAGTTTTTCTTTGGACTTGACTCCTGGATCTCTAATTTGATAAATGACCAATTTTGTTTAAGATGTCCAAAGTTAAAACAAACCTGGAGCCTTGTTGGATTTTTTATGGTTTAGACTCTCTTAGCCTCAAGGAGTGTCGTCCTTGGCATGAGCCTGAACTAACATCACGGTACATTCCATCTCCCCCGTGTAACCATCAAATAACCCAAGCTGTGACCTCTGCTTCTGGTTCTGTTTACACTTACTGAACCAGGAATGGATGTATTGACTTCAAACCCTGGTGATAAAGAAAACAGCATTTTACTATTTGATTTTCTGTGCATGAGTTTCAGAAGTCAATTACTGGGAAGCACATTATAGAATATTAAACTACTTCTCAACCAGCTTCTTCTGATCTGTCATGGGTAGGCTCTTGGATCAGTCTTCTGAGGCATCTGTAGAGAAACACCACAGATTGCCTCACAGTGGAAACAAACTAATGTTGCAAGGAGGTCATTTGTTCTTTCCAGCCGCCCAGCTACTTAGACCTGGAAATAATCACACAGAAACTATATTAATTAAATCACTGTAAAGGTATAGTGAAGAAACAGTCTTTCAAATCATTAACTGTAAGAGGCCATCCTTTTGGTAATAGAGAAGGCAGAGGAATTCCAGATTGTAGAGGGCCCATAGGTTGAATTACCTTATTGACAGCTCTTAGGTCTGTCACCATTCTCCATTTACCAGATTTCTTTTTAACAACAAATACAGGAGAATTCTAAGAGCTGGTTGATTCCTCAAAACAAAAAAAAGAGGGGGGGGGGTAAACTGGATGGGATAATAGATTAGTGTGAGTTTACTCACACTAATAATAATAGTGAGTAATATAGTGAATACTTGTGAGCTATTATTTATAGACAATTTACATTGGTATAGATTCTTGTATATTGATATAAACTTAAATTATATTAAATATGTTCCTATTTTCATCTACAATATTTGTATATCTAGGCAAAGTTTTTTGTCATATTGTATGCATGCATGCTTCTACCTCTGCTTAAAACATTTTTGTATATTGGTACAATTATAGGATATATTTACCGTATTGCAATATACATTTCTACTTCTGATCAAAATAATTATACATTGTTTACATTTGGAGGTCATTGTCTCATTTGTTGCACAGTTGTTTATTGTATAATATTCTAATATGAAGTCTTAGTCTTTTAAGTTATATAGGTATTAAGAATTATAGATCAATAGTCCTCTATGTTTGTCATACTTATAGTTAGACTAATCAGGTTCTTAGATACATAAAGATTGTATTCTGCATAGATACATAAAGATTGTATTCTGCATAGATCTTCAACCACTTCAAAGAGCTGTAGAATATGACATTTAAATAACTTAGGGTTCTGTTGACACGAGACACGATTGCTCCTGGCAGCACTGATCTATTCCTGAGAGAATGTTGAGCACCAAAGACACGCCACTTGGAGCTTGTTTTCTTCTTGGCAAAACTGGCCTTTGGGCAAGGAACTGCCCATGCATCGATCACTGACAAAATGCATGATGTCCAGACAGGACAAGTAGGATTAAAAAAAAAAAAGACTGTCAAATCTTGCCAAAACAAAGAAGATGGTTTTAAAAAATTTCTTGCCTCTGAAAATGGTCTGCCAGTTATGCTAGGCCTTGGCCAAAGTTGATTGCTCCAATGTTGCAAATGAGATTTTGGGTGATTGGCCAGGTGCCCAGTTGTCTCTATCATTTGTTGTACATTTTTGGAAGTTGTTTGATTATAGTTCCTCTTTATTCAAGTAATATTATTTCCCTTCTTGGATCTTTGATGAGGTTGAAGACTAGATAGGTGTAGCTACTTTCCTCTCATGACTTAGCCAAGTTATTTATTATATAAGACTTAAACTCATTAAGATAGGATAATTATTAAAACATTTATCACATGTTTCTTGCTTGATATATTTGTTCTTATTGTGTATAATTTTGTATTAGGCTTAAAACTCTCCTATTTAGACAAAAGTGGGAGGTGCTGTAGGAATTCCTACTGCCAGTAGCCTTTAAGTTACCTGCCCACTTTGGCATGGTCTCTTATACTATATATGCTGATGTAAAGCATCCATCCAGCTTCTTTTTGGGCTGCGGGATTCATTTTTTGTTCTCTGTTCCAGCAGAGGACTGTGATTTGTGAGTCTACCCCCAAATAAATAGCCCTCTGTTTATTCTCCATTCTGAGCTAGTGTGGGATTTCTTTTCAGTGTCCATCTTTAAACTAATCTTCTAACACTTCTGTGGTCTGGGAGGTAAAATTGAAGGAGCTTATGGGGCTGGTTTTTCCAGAGACCTCTCTCTCTTTGATTTCTGTGATTACTGTCTCAAATGTCCTCACATGGTCTTTCCTCTGTGCCTATCACCCCTGGCGTTCCTCTCATCTTATAAAAATTCTACCCAGCATGTGTTAGCTATGTTCAGTGACAAAGACATTTGACTGGAACAACCTGAGGAGGGGGGAACAGTCCATTATGACAGGAAAGGCATGGCAGTTGAAGTAGTTCTGTCTGTAATGGAGGAGATTGCGGCTACCACTGTTTTACATGGTAGCAGATTGGGGATCAGAGCTAGACTGGCATTGGAGGTGGGTAGAGCCTTCAAAGGCCTAGAAATGATGGCTTATGTTACCAGCTAGGTCTCATGTCCCAAAGGTTCCACGACTTCTCCAAACTGGGGAAACAAGAGATCAAGAACTTCCAAACCATGAAACCGTATTATGACCATTCCTGGGTCACAGGTCTTTAGCCCAAAGCACTTGGAAATCTGGAGCAGGATAAAACTTCAAGGCCTACCTGGATTGTAGAGGTATGTCAAGGCTACCCTGGGCTGTAGAGTCGTGTCAAGGTTAGCCTGGGCTCTAGAGTCATGTCAAGGCTAGCCTGGGCTCTAGAGTCATGTCAAGGCTAGCCTGGGCTCTAGAGTTATGTCAAGGCTAGCCTGAGTTGTAGAGTTATGCCAAGGCTAACCTGGGCTCTAGAGTCATGTCATGGCTAGCCTGGGCTGTAGAGTCATGTCATGGCTAGCCTGGCTAATTTAGTTTGAGATAGTAAGAACTGATCTCAGAATAAAAAGTTAGAAGAAATCTGGAGTGTGTCTCATTGGTAGACACTTACCTATCATGTACAAGGCCATGATTCATTACCTAGTACTGAAAATGACAAGACAAAACTCACCAAACAACTGCATTAGGGCTCCAACCTTATGGCATGGTTCAACTTCCTAAAGGTTCTGTTTTCAAATATTGTCATATTTGGGCTTACGGATTTAACAGTGAGTTTGGGGGAACTCTACCTTTGGCGCATAGCCCACACCGTTGCTATTAGCTCACAAAAGTGGAGTAGTTTGAACAGTACCAAAAAAACTTACAATTAATCTCTAGGAACAGATGGAGGAAAAATTGAGTGCTTAATACTATTCCCGCCTTTCACCACTAGATGGCAGCAGCATCACACATCTGTTCTCTCAACTGGGTCTTTCATAAAGGAAGAAAACAGTCCTTGTGGAAACTGCTAGGAAAACTCAGGGAACTCGTGATATAGGAACAGATAGGCATTTTCTGAAGACTATCCTTCAGCAGGGGAAATAATAGCTAGAATTGCAGAGTGGGATTGCTTAAAATTGAAAGGCTTCCTCACAGTGAAGAAAATAACTGCATGACGCGATGCCCCGTGGAACAGGAGAAAATCTTTTCCAGCTATCCATCCAGCAGGAGATTAATATCTAAACCCTATAAAGTACTCAAAAGATTTAAATGCCGATCCCCTAATAATCTGATTGAAAAATGGGAGCGCTGGCGAGGCGGGCACCTGGAGGCAGGAACTGACATAGAAGCCATAGAGGTGAGGAACCTCTAATTTACGCTCCTAGCGGGTCTAGGTTGAGGTCTCTGCTGACTCTTGCACGACCTCATGCAAAGTTTTCAAGCATCAATGCCAGGTTTAGTTACGTATTTAGCCGTGTGTGTGTGTGTGTGTGTGTGTGTGTGTGTGTGTGTGTGTGATCTAAAATCACCTCTGTGGTAGCATGTCAGTGATCAATTGCATTGTTTATGAGCAAAGGATTCACCTTTTGAACTCAACCTTAGAGGGAGATGTGGATACAGAGAGAGGAAAAGAGAAGAGCTGAGGGTTGTTTCCTCTCGAGTTCTCTGTAGGTTCAAGTTTCAGCTACTGCACCGCAGTAACTGGCTGGAGATGATCTTACTAGAAAAGACAAATGAGCAAGGAGGGGCTTGGAAGACAGGACACGAAAGGAGGAGGAGGTACCACTGTGTTTCCAATATTGGACAATGGTACCATTAGAAAAAGAATTTGAAGCTGTGCTGGCTGTGATCACTGATGGGAACATTCTACCCGAATTGTTACCAAGCAGAACTCACGATGTGTGTTTTATATGATGGCGAGCTAGGCTTTTCCCTAAGAATGTAAGAACAGGTCATCATCTGAAAAATCTATTCATGGAATGAACTACGCTAAAAGATTAAACAGAGAAAAATGTTCAAGGCTGTTTCGATAGATAATAAAATCTCATTGCTCAATTTTCCCCTTTCACTGTGCTAGACACAGTAGAACTGGAATACAAGAAAATGCCATATCCCTGACAAGAGACAGGCACAAAAGCAATGGTGACTTTGTAGTTCAGAAACTCCCCTTTAACGTTAAGAATAAGATGCTGTCATTGTTCTCCCAGCAGCGATGGAGGCGACGGAAAGAGAAAGAGCGACTCACCTAGGAAATCCAGGGTATTGTTATTTTAGATGAATTATTGTTTCTCTAGAAATAAATAAATAGTGAAACTCAAACTACTGGGCAAGACACAAATTTTGGAAGCAAAATAAAATTAATTATATACTACAAGCCATCATTAGCCAATAAGAATATAACAGGGGAAAGGGTACTATTTGCTGTTTGAACAAAGGCTGTTTGCCTTTAAGGATAAATTTACAAAAACTGTGGAAGGCCATTACAGGAGAAATAACCAAGTATTTATGGATGGAATTGTGATTTTTTTTGAGACAGGGTCTCATGTACCCTAGACTGGTTTTGAACTTGTTAAGTAGCTGAGGATGACCTTGAACTTCTGACTTTCTGATCTTCTTGCTTCCACCCCCAGAGTTCTGAGATGGTAAGAGTGTGTTTCACTATGCCTTGCTTTCTGCAGAGTTGAAGATGAAACTCAAGGCTTCGTGCTGGGAAAGGTCTCTACTGGCTCCCCAGCCAAAAGGATGAAGTTTTGTAAAGATGTCTGTAGGCCCACAAATAAGGAAATAAATAATAAATTTAATGTAATTATAAAAAAACAAAAGATGTTTTTAGATGAATGAATCTGATAAATGTCTTACTCTTCTGTGAAGAGACACCACGAACAAGGAAACATAAAAGAAAGCGTTTAGTTAGGGACTTGCTTAAAGTTTCAGAGGGTGGGTCCCTGACCATCATGGTGGAGAAATGGCAGTGGGCAGGCTGGCATAGCACAGCATTAGGACAGGAGCTGTGAGCATACATGCTGAAGCAACAGCCACAAGGCAGAGAGAGAGAGAGAGAGAGAGAGAGAGAGAGAGAGAGAGAGAGAGAGAGAGAGAGAGAGAGAGAGAGAGCTAGGATAGCCCACCCCCAGTGAAATACCTCCTCCAATACGGCCATACCTCCTAATCCTTCCTAAGAAGTTCCACCAACCAGGAGCAAGCATTCAAACACATGATTCCATTTTCATCCAAACCACAACATAAATAATCATAAAATGAGTGTAGACTCATTTTAGAAGGGTTGTTTGTCCTTTCAGGTAGGAATGCAGTAAGTGATGTAATGTCTTCTGTAGGTTACATCAGTCAGAGACGGAGAATAAAGCAAACGAGGGATTCTAGGGATGGATATAAATGTTTAGAAACTTGGTGTATGGCAGAGCAAGATGAATTTGCTGGGAGAAATGAAGAGTCATTCAGTTCATGGTGTTGAAGCCACTAAACCCATCACTTAGGAAAAAAACCAGACACAATTATATCTCACAACATACAGATCATAAAAGCAAATTGCAGGAGGATTAAATATACAAATATGGATAGCAAAACTTTAATTGCTCTCTAAACATTTTCAAATATATGGCATCTTTATGACTTTAGGATTATAAAAGATTTCTCAAAGTAGAGATCGACAGCACAAATGTAAGTAAAATGACAGAACTGATTTTATGATAAACCCTTTCGTGAGAAAAATACACATAACATTACAAGACACTGAAGCCTTAGTGATATGGGAAACAAAGGTGCATTGTTAAAGGTATATAAAACTCACAAATTTAAAAATGCCTATAATCTAATGAAAAAATATAAATTATATACATGAACAGGTTACAAAGAAATTCAAATTAAACACTTCCTAGTCTTAGAGAAATGTAGAGTTGTATTGATGTATTGTTAGAGCCATCTGATTAGGTGTGCGGGCTCTCTCTCTGTCTCTCTCTCTTTCTCTCTCTCTGTGGTGTGTGTGTGTGTGTGTGTGTGTGTGTGTGAGAGAGAGAGAGAGAGAGAGAGAGAGAGAGAGAGAGAGAGAGAGAGAGAGAGAGAGAATTTTGTGGAGCACATAAGTACTTGGAAATTAGACAGTTATGCAATATCTTTTTCAACTGTGCATAAAATCCAAGTCAGCAATTAAAAATTTAATTCTATGTTTCAGAAAGCCTTTCTAATTTCCACCTGAAAAATGATACAGGGAAATTGTCTGCTGTCTTAGTTAGGATTCGTAGCGCTGTGATAAACCACCATGACCAAGGGCAGCTTGGGGAGGAAAGGGTTTATTTCAGCTTACAGTTGGACATCACAGTCCATCATGGAAGGGAGTCAGGGCAGGAACTCAAGGCAGCACCCTGGATGCAGACACTGAAGTTGGAGTCATGGGGCAGCACTGTTTACTGACTTGATCCTCAGTCTGTTTTCTTATAACACCGAGGGCCATCTGCCTGGGGATGACACCGCTCCCCCCACAGGGAGTAGGAGGGCCTCCTACATCAGTCATCAATCAAGAAAATGCCCCACAAACTTGCACACAGGTCAATCCAATGGAGGCATCTTCTCAATATTCCTTTTTCCTAGATGACCTGATTTTATGTCCAAGTTGACATAAAAACTAGCTAGCACAACTGTCATTATCATTAACAGTGGCCCATTCTGAACAAGCAATTTCCACAGTAAATAAATGCTCATGTTTTCATATAATGAGGAACTATGTATCAGTTAAACAGCTAATGCGTTAGATTTAGCCTAATTAACACAGAGAGTGATCTCAGGACTAATAAAAGGAAAATAAGATATGGAAGCATAATGAGTATGTAAATTTTTTGGGGGCTGGGGGTTTCGAGACAGGGTTTCTCTGTGGCTTTGGAGCCTGTCCTGGAACTAGCTCTGTAGACCAGGCTGCTCTCGAACTCACAGAGATCCGCCTGCCTCTGCCTCCCGAGTGCTGGGATTAAAGGCGTGCGCCACCACCGCCCGGCGAGTACGTAAATTTTAATAACACAAAAGACATTGTTTATGTTATTATATATTGATTTGGATATATATATATATATATATATAAATTTTTAAATTAATTTAAAAGTGAGAACACAGAAACCTGATGAGTGTCTTTGGTGACCAATATGACATTACTTATCAGGAGACACAACTCTGTGTTTAAGAGTATGAAGGTCCAGGTTTGGCCCCAATACCTACATGGTGGCTCACAATCATCCATAATTCTAGTTCCAAGGGAACTGGGATCTGATGTCCTTTCTTGCCTCCATGGGTACCCAGGCACAGCCATGGTGCCCCTATATACATACAGACAAAAACCCTCATACATACAAAATGAATACATCTTTAAAAAATAAAAGAAAGCTTATGTATGGAGGAAAGGCCGTAGTTTAGCAGGTCTCCTTGCTAAGACATCTGGCTGAGCTGAGTGCAGTGGACAGTGGCTCTGATGGCTTATACCGACTGACTCTGGCCGAGAAGAAGCACAGAATCATGTTGCTATACACTGTAGCACCAAGTAGGACCACACAACGGGCTCTTCTGTGAACTTCTCTCTGATTCTTATAGCTGAGTTATAACCCTTCACTGTCTCCTTTTCTGAACACATTCTGAGTGATCTCAAATCCTCGGTGAAGCAAAGTATAATATCCAGAAGCAAGCAAACAAATAATAAACTAAAACTATCTACATTTCAGCAGAGCAGCAACAACAACAAAACAAAACAAAAACCAAACCACCTAACCAACCAACAAACCAGTCAAACAAACAAAGCAAAACAATGGCCATGTCTTGGCTGGAACTTCCCAGAATTCAACTTCTTTAGCTTCACTCATCTGAAACAGTTTACTTCCTGTTGAAAAAGGGCCCATAGCTGCTTTATCAAATGCTTTTACTGTCTGCCATCACTTTACCCAAACACCCACCCATTAAATTTTGATGCATGTTTAAAATTGATTTAGAGAATCTCAGAATAATGGATTGTGATCAGTGATGAAAAGCGGTAGGTAAGGTTGGAGGATGTGAACTTTGCCCATTCCCCAGAGAGATGCCACTTGCCTCTAACCCTTAAGAGTTAGCTCTGGACTGCACTTAGCGGCAATCCAGAAACATCATGTTTTAAACAATCTACATCAATTCCTCACTATAATTATGTTTTTTAAAGCACATTTAAGAATCCGTTTCCTTTCTTGTCCCTCTTTGTCATCCCTTAAAAGTTGCTATTGCTGAGATGAAACACCATGACCAAAAACAAGTTGAGGAGGAAAGGGTTTATTTGGCTTACACTTCCACATTGTTCATCACTGAAGGACAGTAACTCAAACAGGGCAGAATCCTGGAGGCAGGAACTGATGCAGAGGCCATGGAGGGGTGCTGCTTATTGGCTTGCTTTCCATGGCTTGCTGAGCCTGCTTTCTTTTCTATGTAAACCCCACTCCTTATTACACTGTTTTTTTCTTGTTGTTTCTTCATTCTTGTACCTGCCTTTGGCAAAGCATCTTGTTTGCATGTGTGTGAAAGAAAGTAACAGATTCATTGTAAGTAAAAACACAATATTTTAAAATGTTTTTTCTTCTTCATTTTTATAATAGATAGAAATAACTTTTCTAATGGCTACATTACCCTTTAATTTGTGTGTGTGTGTGTGTGTGTGTACCCACTGAGCCATCTTATCAACCCTTTGGTGGATATATGGTTTCAACATTTAGACTTGGTTGAACTGGAACTTGCTATGTAGACCAGGCTGTCCTTGAACTCAGAGATACTCACCTACCTCTGTTTCCTGGTGCTAGAATTAAAGGCGTTGTCCAATATGCAGGTCTGAAGTTTTATAAAAGACATCATTAAAAATGTTCATGAAGCTGCATATTTTGCAGGCACATCATTAACATGAATACTCAGTTCAAATGACAGTTTCCTTTTCTTTGAATTTTCCCTAGCTTAGAGCCCCATGGTAACAGCTTCAGAACCAGAAGTTCATGGGTGAAGACAGTGAGCAAACCCCACAGAGAGCTCTAGGCAGCAAGGAATGCTGCTGTCTTCACACTCGGTGTGTAAAGGGGCTGTGGGTACTATTCCCTGAGGGACAGTTGGCTGGAGTCCAGGAAAGATGCCTGATGGGTTGAGCCCAAATCAACTGGTGAACAAGATAAAGGTGGGCATTGGTGCCCTCGTTGATGATGCCCCTCTTCCTTCTTTGTAGGTTGTTGTTGGTGTTAGTTCACTAATATACAGCTGCATCGGTGACTCAAATATGTCCTTTCTTTGCAAAAACTTCCTTCTTGGAGATGCAGCTTAGGGCTAGGGTAGCACGCAGGAGGTTCTGTGTTCAATCCCCAGCACTATGAGAAAACAAGATGTTGCTTTTAGAAAATATTTGATGGCAGAAGTCACTTATCAAAAGCTGTGAATACATTTAGGGCAACTTCCCAGACAGATTTTTCACTTACTATTTTATTCTCAGCTAGAAGCTGTTTCCCTCTAGAGGAATGCTCACTGTGGGGGCAGTTAGCTCCAGAACATTTGATGTGGTGTCCAGCACAAGCTGGCTTACAGAGTGCATGGAAGAACAGCCATCACCTAAGCTATAATTCTGAAAAACAAGGGTTAATATTGCACCAGATAGTTATCCAGTATTTTTGTGCTGATCCTTTGGCATGTAGCAGAAAGAGCAAAGGGTACTAGGTTGAGGAAAGAGTGAGTTTAGTAACTGGCTCAACCAGTAGCTGTTACACTTTGTTTTTAAAATTAAAGTATTTTGTTGACCATGTGGATATTCGGGTCTGTGTGTGCCTCTTAAATTACACACTGAGAACATGATACAGAGAACTCCTTACTTCTCTTGCATCTAGCCTTCTGCATCTTGATCCCGATACTGAAGCAGAAGCGTGTGCATAGTATTCACATGTAGGTTTTGTGATTTACCCAAGGTGTGGCAAACATTACATACAGAAATGTTGTTCATGTGTAAATAAGCTTTCCTTCCCTTCCATTGCATAGCTCTTGAGACTGCCCGCCAGATCTCTGCATGGAAGACTGCAAGAAGTCCAGCAAAGTGAAATCTATTTATAAGAAGAATAGGGGCAGGAACAACAACAATGGGCTTCTGGGAAGAAGTCCATGGTGGGTGGGTTCTATGGACATTTGAGCATTGTCTTGAGTAGGAGGGGGGACGGAAGGAATCTGTTCCTGCCATGACAGGAAGAGATTCAGGAGATGCTGAGGGATGGAGGGGGGCCTTATCAGTCACTTGAGTGTAGGGAAGGGAAGGTGTCTGTTCCTGTCCTGATGGAAAGAGACTCATGAGATGCTGAGGGATGGAGGGGTGATGGAGGAGGGTCATTTGTCTATGTATTACTTTCATTGGTTAATAAAGAAACTGCCTTGGTTTTTGATAGGACAACAGCTTAGATAGGTGGAGAAGACAAAACAGAATGCTGGGAGGAAGAAGGCAGTGAAGCACACGCCATAGCTCTCCTCTCCGAGATGGACGCAGGTTAAGAATCTTCCCAGTAAGCCACCACCTCATGGTGCTATGCAGATTACTAGATATGGGTTAAAGCAAGATATGAGAGTTAGCCAGTAAGAGGCTAGAGATAATGGGCCCAGGCAGTGTTTAAGAGAATACAGTTTCCGTGTTGTTATTTTGGGTATAAAGCTAGCCGTGTGGGATCCAGGCAGGACAAAAAGCAGGCTTGCTTGACTCATCACTATAGAGTCACTTGAGTGTGGGGAAGGGAAGGTATCTGCTCCTGTCCTGATGGAAAGAGACCCAGGAGATGCTGAGGGATGGTGCAGGGCTTTAACAGTCACTTAGGTTTCTATCATTTGCTTCTCACCGAGACGTTAAGACATGGTGGCAGACCTATACTTTTTATTGCTTCTTAGTGTTCTAAGCCATTTTTGGCTTGTTATTGAGATGAACTATGTTACCAAAAATATGCACATCGATGTGTCTATCATTGCATGCTTATAATAATTTCATATTGGAAAAATGTAATCTATCTGCAATTGCTAGCAATGCAGTCAACCAATACCTTGTATTCATGTGTGCCTTGAGCGAGTTCCTGTATAGATACAAGGAAATGAGTATGCGTGCCTGCTAGTAAGTTAGCATATTGCATTCTGAGTAGTTAAGTCAGGTGGCTCTTGCTTTGTGCTAAAAAGTCGTGCTATAAGTTTGCATAGCAAGTGCCTTATGGTCCACAGCCATTCCACCCTGAATACTTCCCACCTTCTTTGACCTCAAACACTGAACCTGGGAGAGAGGAAGGATGACACTAGGGATTTTGGTTTTGTATATTGAGACAGGTTTTTGCTGTGCAGTCCAAGCTGGCCTTGAACACCTGCCTCTGCCTGCTGAGTACTGAGGTTCTTTTATCTCTCAATATCTTGGGCTCTCAAGCCCCAATTTCTTTCTATTCATGGCTCCCAAAATACTTGTTTGAGTAAACTGGGGAAAAGACTAATTTTCACAAAGGCAAAGGTTATCTTTTTTTGGGTGGGAAATTATCAACAAGTAATAAAGTCAGATATCAACACAAGCGGTTACGAGATAGCAAATGACTTATTCTGCCAATATTAAAATGCATTGTTGTTAAACCTTGCCTTTTGTTGTATAATAAGTTTCGACTATGGTGTCCTATACAAGATACAGTGAACATAGGGAAAAGAGATGACTTGAGTGTTGTTGTAAATAGGAGCGCCGGGCTGCTTCCCTGACACCGGGCCACCCGCACAGCTAGCTTTACAGCCAAAATAATTACACGGAAACTGTATTATTTTAAACACTGCCCGGCCCATTAGTTCCAACCTCTTATTGGCTAGCTCTTACATATTGATCTAACCCATTTCTAATAATCTGTGTAGCCCACTAGGTAGCTTACCAGGGAAGATGTTAACCTGCGTCTGTCTGGAGTGGGAGAATCATGGCAACCCTCCAATTCAGCTTCTTTCTCCCAGCATTCTGTTCTGTTTTCTCCGCCTACCTGAGGGTTGGCCTATCAAATGGGCCTAGGCAGTTTCTTTATATTTATGGTTGTGAGCCTAGCCTTTAATGGCTGAGCCATCTCTCCAGCCCCAGTTTCTTTATTAATAAGAAATCACTCCCACATCAGAGTGAGTTGGAGGGGATGTGATGGAGGGAGAAGTTTTGGAATATAATTCATGACATGAATGTGGAGGAGAAGGTAGTGGTTTGCCTGCCATAAAAGTGCCTTCCAGGCAGAAGCCACAGCAGGGCACAGTCATAGTAAGAGGAGGGACAGAGGGTGCACAGATGGGCAGGATTTGTGGAGAGGGTGTCCTAGAATTAGTTTGGACCTCCCTCCCTCAACCTTGGTAAACTTGGCAACTAGGTGAGAGTGTTCATTCGTTCTTTAACCTGTGGGTTACTGTCAACCAGACAGGGCTTTGAAGCAGTGGCAAGGTGTGATCACGGAGCTGGTACGCATCCACCGAGGAAGAGAGACGAGAGGACACGCTTTAAACAGTTGACAAGGGGCTTTACAGCTGGCCAGGAAACTGCTCAGATGCTCTGATAAATATGCAGCCTTGGGGATGGAATGAAGAGACTCCTGCAACGTGCAGTGGCTTTTCTGTTGTTCATGTTTAAACTTGAAAGGTTAATCAGAGTTGGCTGGAGGAGGCTGACATTAAGCACATATGTAAACAACAGCACGTCTCTCCAAGTGGGCTTTCATCGTGGGGCTTTTGGAGCGTGTTTATATTGCCTCATACAATCCACGCACAAATCTCATGGAACCGATTTTGTTATCTATGCTTTACAGGGCAGGAAAACAAGGCGCACAAAAGTAAGAGATAACTTAGTTGGGGGATCCTTTTTTTTTTTTTAAAGAATTTTATTGATTTTTTTTGAGCTCTACATTTTTCTCTGTTCCCCTCCTCACCTCTCTCCCCCTTCAGCCCTCTCCCAAGGTCCCCATGCTCCCAATTTACTCAAGAGATCTTGTCTTTTTTTACTTCCCACGTAGATTAGATCTATATATGTCTCTCTTAGTGTCCACATTGTTGTGTAAGTTCTCTGAGATTGTGCTTTGTAGGCTAGTTTTCTTTGCTTTATGTTTAAAAACCACTATTCAGTGAGTACATGTGATAATTGTCTTTCCGGGTCTGGGTTACCTCACTCAAAATGATGTTTTCTAGCTCCATCCCTTTGCCTGAAAAATTCAAGATGTTATTTTTTTCTGCTGTGTAGTACTCCATTGTGTAAATGTACCACATTTCCTTACCTATTCTTTGGTTGAGGGGCATTTAGGTTGTTTCCAGGTTCTGGCTATGACAAACAATACTGCTATGAACATAGCTGAGCACATGTCCTTGTGGCATGATTGAGCATCCTTTGGGTATATACCCAAAAGTGGTATTACTGGGTCTTGAGGAAGGTTGTTTCCTAATTTTTTGAGAAATCACCACACTGACATCTAGAGGAGTTGTACCAGCTTGCATTCCCACCAGCAATGCAGAAGTGTTCCCTTTACCCTGCATCCTCTCCAGCATAAGTTGTCACAGTGTTTTTGATCTTGGCCATTCTTACAGGTGTAAAATTTAATCTCAGAGTTATTTTGATTTGCATTTCTCTGATGACTAAGGATGTTGAACATTTCCTTAAGTGTCTTTCAGCCATTTTAGATTCCTCTGTTGAAAGTTCCCTGTTTAGGTCTGTACTCCATTTTTTAATTGGATTATTTATTCTATTGAGGACTAATTTCTTGAGGTCTTTGTTTATTTTGGAGATCAGACCTCTGTGTGATGTGGGGTTGGTGAAGATTTTTTCCCATTCTGTAGGCTGTCTTTTTGTCTTGTTGACTGTGTCCTTTGCTTCACAGAAGCCTTTTCGTTGGAGCTGCTGGTAAAGTGCTTAGACGGTATGCTGAGCTCATGGGAAATCACTGAAGAGGTTTGATCACGAAAAGAGATTTAGATTTTACATAATTTAGATTTTACATAATTTACCTGGTGGTTTCCAGGAAAATGGACACAGTGTCAAGTTATCCACCTGGTAATCAGCGAGGAGGAAAGACTTGTAGAAGAGTTGGGGGCCCCATTGCTCTGCAAAACATAGTACACAGTCCTCAGACCAGGCTGAGACACCTCTTCATCCCTAAATTCCATTGTGTTTTTTGGGGGGGAAGTCACCAGTATCCCCTAGGTGGTTGACTACCACGAATAAATTCCTTGTGTTCCATGACTTTAAGAAAGTATATGTAAGGGGGGCTGCTGGGCAGATAAAACTGCCTGCTGTTCACAGACCCGGACCACAAAATCCTGCTTATCTTCTATTACATTTCTCTTTGCCTCGGGACAAAGCCAACATTTGGTGAAAGAACTTTCAACGTTGATAGCTGTTTCAGTCCGAGAAAGCACGGTGCCAGTTGAGAGGGCTGAAACCCTACGACAAAGGTACTCTCTAAAGACTGATGTTATGTTTTTTCATGGGTGCTAAAAATCTTTATGAAATGAGATACAAAGCCAGGTGGTGTGGGCAAAGCATGTCGGCCTCACCTTTTCTTGAAATGAGAGCTGCAGGTTTACAATGCTGCTTGAATTGGTCTCTCCATTGCTTTTGAAACATGACAATATTTCATGAAGCTGAAGGCGGCTTGGGAACTTTTGAAATATTTTGTAATAGCAAGAAGAGTGAGTGGGACAAAACCCAGACTGCTTGCCCTGTGAGGAAGAATCTTTCCTTCATGTCTAGAAATAACAGCATTTTCCTCCACCTCCACGTCTCTTCTAGCTACAAGATGCCATTTTCTCATCTTCAGATAGAATGGAGGACACTTTTTTTAATTAATTAATCTGTTTTGTAAATAATTATCTTTCACATTTTACATACCTATCCCAGTTCCCACCCCTCCCCTCCTTCTGCTCCCTCAAGCTCCCCTCATCCCACCCCCCATCCACTCCTCAGAGAGGGTAAGTCTTCCGATGGGGAGTCAAAAAGTCTGACACATCACTTTGAGGCAGGACCAAGGCCCTCCCCCTTATATTTAGGCTGAGAAAGGTATCCCTCCAAAAATAATATGTTCCAAAAAGTCAGTTCAAGCACTAGGGATAAATCCTGGCTCCATTGCCAGTGGCCACACAGACTGCCCCAGCCACACAACTGTCATCCACATTCAGAGGGCCTGCTTTGGTCCAATGCAGGCTCTCCTACTATCAGTCCTGAGTCACAGAGCTCCCACTAACTCAGGTCAGCTGCTTCTGTGGGTATCTCCATCATGGTCTTGACCTTTTTGTTCATATTATCGCTCCTGCCTCTCTTCAACTGGTCTCTGGAAGCTCGGTCCAGTACTTAGCTGTGAATCTTTGCACCTGTTTCGATCAGTTACTAGATGAAGGTTCTATGATGGCAATTAAGATAGTTATCAATCAGCCGGGCGGTGGTAGCGCACGCCTTTAATCCCAGCACTCGGGAGGCAGAGGTAGGCGAATCTCTGTGAGTTCGAGGCCAGCCTGGTCTACAAGAGCTAGTTCCAGGACAACCTCTAAAGCTACAGAGAAACCCTGTCTCGAAAAACCAAAAA
>NC_022030.1:50539146-50569044 GCF_000317375.1 Microtus ochrogaster | reverse complement strand
AACCTCTAAAGCTACAGAGAAACCCTGTCTCGAAAAAAAAAAAAAAAAAAAAAAAAAAAAAAAAGAAAAAAAGAAAAAAGATAGTCATCAATCTGATTATAGGGGAAGGACAGTTCAGGGGTCCTCTCCACTATTGCTTTGGTGTCTTGGCTGGGGTCATCCTTGTAGATTCCTGGGAATCTCCCTGGTGCCTGGTTTCACATTAGCCCTATAATGGCTCCCACAATCAAGCTATTTCTTTCTTGCCCTCCCTCTCTGTCCTTCCCCCATCTCAACCATACTGTTCCCTTATGTTCTCTTCCTTCCCGCACTTCTCTCCACCTCCTCCCCTCCCACCCTCCCTTCTTTCCCTCACCATGCTCCCATTTTACTCAGGAGATCTTGTCTATTTCCCCTTCCCACAGGAATTCATATATGTTTCTCTTAGGGTTCAGTGGAGGAAATCTTGAAGTGTTTTCGGACACAGTTAAGGAATGGTGAACAATAGGATGCAGTTCCCTTGGTTTATCTCCCTGCAAGCCCTTGGCCTTCTGAAATGTACTGCTTAGCTCTTCACAGTTGAGGATAGAGGAATGTAAGGAGAGCTTCTGATACGGGGCAATGCTCAGGGAGCTTTTGACATAGGTCCTGCCTTCCAAGGCTGCTATAGGAGTCCAGGCTCTGATGCCAGGGTCCCAAAACAGAGACCAGGAGTTGGAATCTGGTCAGGCACCAACCTTCTGGCATGTCCCACCTGTGATCCATGGACTGCAGCGGGCCAAGGATGGCTATGAATTTTACTTAATACCAAATTGTAAACATATTTAAAACATTACAAGATTTGTTTTGGGGATTTTGTTTGTAACTAGATGGTGTGCTTTTTAAGAGCAAATTTTGTCAATGTCAAACCTTGGACATGCCTGCAAGTTCTACACCTTTGGGTGGTTGGAATGTATAGTCTCACCCCAGGGACAGTCATCTGGGCCAGACTTTCCTAAGAAAAGCTTAAAAGCATAAGACAGAATAGTGTGTCTTCGTAATAGGCTGTGCTTTGGTCCATTCTCACAGTTGTAAGAAAATACGGGCTAGCTAGCTTGTAGACTGTAGATGTTTATTTCGTCCACTTCTGAAGGCTGCATAGTTGAAGATCCAGGTAATGGCTGATCTAGTGCCTGGGAGTCTCTTTTCATGTACGCAATGGCTTTCAATGAAGCCGTCGTGTGGCAGAAAGGACTGGGTCTCCATGGTCTCTGGGATGAGGGCATTGATTCTATTTATGGGGGTAGAGCCCTTGTGACCTCTACCCTCCAAATATCCACCTCCTAATTATATCTCATTGGCAGTTAGATCTCAGGAGATGAGTTCTGGGGACAACAACCATCTGGGTCATCATCTTCCTTTCCTGCTGACGTTCATGGAGAATCCACATTGCTGAACTGTTGATGTTTTCAGGTTGACAAGAGGGTGCAAAGTTCCTACTAACATGAGGAATACATTCAAGAGATCTGTTGAACATCTTCGTGACTACAGTTGGTGGGGTGTGGTCATGCACACCTAGAGTCTATTCTCAGACCTGGGAAGCTGAGGCAGGGGGCTCATGATTCTGACTTAGCCTGGACTACACTTTGACAGATTAAGACCCTATTTTGTTTGTTTGTTTTGAATTAAATAAAAATTCCTAAACTCCTGACCTAGGCCAAAACAAAGCCTTATATACTATATATTTAAAAACAGCTGAGACAGTTCCTATTACAAAATAATAAAGTAAAAGATACCAGCTAAGGTACTGTATATATTTTGATTGCTTGATTTAGCCATTTGGCAATGTACTTGTATACCAAAGCATACTGTGAACATATGCAAGGTTTATGTAAGTAGAAAGAAAGTAATTAAAATTAAAAATGAAAGAATACAGGAAATTGCTTGGAAAAATTTCCTGAGTGGTTTGTTATCAATAATACATTAACATTATAGCCTAGCTTCGTTTATTCATTCTGAAATTCTTGGGGCCCTAAAAGCATGCCTAGGGTCTCTAGGGAGACTGTGAGAAAGGTGCTATGGAGTACTGCTAACAGATTGAGAGTAAGGCCTCAGAATGCAAAGCAGAAGCCGGGGGCTTCCCTTCATCACACTGCCTCCCCCCCCAAACTGCTTTGATAAAATCTATAAGATAAAACAAACTCATTCCACCTACTACCTCTGCTCATCTCCTTTTGAAACCGCATGAAGAACTACAAGTTGATGACTTAAAATGACCTGTGTTTGCTCTCTTGTGGTAGCATAAGTCAGAGAGAGGTCCTGCATTGGTCTCGTGGAGTCCCCACTGTTTCAGTGGGGCTGGCTCCATCCTGCAGGCAGCACCTGCTTCCTTGCCTCTTCTAGTGCCTGGAGGCCTATGTACCCTTGACTCAGATCCTCCCAACCTTGTCTTCCATGATCACCTCTGCTTTTTCTTTTTCTGTCCTTAGATTTACAGCTGCCTTCACCTCATGAGGAACATGTGGTAGAATTTTAAGGGTTTATCCTGATGAACCAAGATCAGCAATCAGACCTGCAAAGTTCTTGCCAAACCAAGACAACCTTCATCGGATCTCCGAAGTCCTTTTGGTCAGGTAAGATGACTTTCGTAGGTCTCAGGGGTTAGGACCTAGGCATCTTTAGTATACATTATTTTGCCAGCCCACAGCACCTTGAACACAGGTAATACAGATGACTCAGAAGTTTGTGATTAGTCAGGGGAAAATCTTACAGGATCTGAGCCTATTTGTAAACAGGCCTATGGGGCTGTCACAAGAATCCTAAAAGCCAACACTAAGTGCTAGAAAGTGTTATCTTCTCAAAACAGAGGCTCCATTGAAAGTGACAAACCTGCTAACGAATGGAGCATTTGTTTATTAAGCAAAGCTAATTTTCATATTGTTTTATTTCCTCATTTATCTTATCACATCATTTTAATTCTGTTGCTTGCTCTTACAGTTAACACAGTCATGACGATATCTGCTGATTCCACCCAGCTTTGGGAATTTTCCTCAGAGTTTCTTCATTTCTGGAATTCTTTCTTTAACTGCTCTCAGATCTCTGTGTTGTTCTTTGTTATTTTGCCCAGATGAATGCCTTCAGAGAGGAGAAATCCTGGTCTCTATTGAGCAAGAGGCAGCTGGATTTTGGAGGACTATCTCACGTTCTCTAAGTGGGAAACTAAACATTCTGGAAAATGTGGTGTGACACCCAGTGCAGGACAGGTGGGTTTTTAAATGGTTAAGTTGGAATTTCGTAGGCATAGACTTGCCAGAAAAACAGGGGGAAAAAATAGGTGAACTAGCTGGTTTATATGGGACTAGACACTTGCCTTTGGTTGCTCATTAC
Organism: Microtus ochrogaster; assembly: GCF_000317375.1. Taxonomy (NCBI): domain Eukaryota; kingdom Metazoa; phylum Chordata; class Mammalia; order Rodentia; family Cricetidae; genus Microtus; species Microtus ochrogaster. Next base: position 50,565,699 of record NC_022030.1, on the reverse strand, counting down.
GTTCGGAAAGATTTGGCTGGGATTGAGCCCCCTTCTGCTCCATGAACTGTAAGTTGGAGCCAAGTCTACATAAGTTTAGGGGTCTTTTACTGAGTTCTGTGCCCTTTTGAGATCTGAGAAATCATAATGACACTCAATATGTAGAGTAAAGAATAAAACTCAAAAGATGAAGTGGGGCGGGCGGGGAGAGAGAGGGCAAGAAGATTGCATTTGGAAACTAATTGGCTCCTTGGCCTATGTCACTAGGTTGTGTGGTATGAATGAAGTTCACACTTTTCATTGCCTCTTCAAGTCCTGTAAAACACAACTGTCCCCAGTGACCACTGAGCCACCACTCACTTCCCCCTGCCCTGTGTGTTTATCTGGGCAGAGCTCTGCTTCCTAGGACAGAATGCCACCAAGAGGTAGGTGGGGACTCATGATTTCTTTCTTCCCATGTGTTTGATAGTGCCTGGGTTGCTGTTGCTGGAGCGTAGGATGCTTGTCACTGGAGCGTGTATAGTATCCATCTCCCCCAACTCTCTTATCACAGATGGATTTTTGCGGCCTTAGAGTTCTCTGTCCTGTCTGCCCTTGCTCCTGGTGACTTTTTCCACTTACAGTGTTTTGCTTACAAAATCAGTTGTCTCTCTGAAGGTATTTCTGGTACCAGGTACTAAACTAATGACGTGTTTGCTCTCCTTAAAATTAATTATCTCCTGGTATTAAAGGGGCAGGGGAGGCTAAGGGGGACAGAGGCTCTTGGGCTGTAGGATAAAATTCCTCTTTGAAAGCTTAGCTCTTCTCTGAATCATATAGTAAAAACCTGTTCATTCCATCATGATTGAGCAATTACTTTCCAAGAACAGGTAGCTATTGCCTCCGGGATTTCCTCTGAGACTCTTATTTTGATTGTGAATGTCTTTTTTTTAGGTGATGAATAACGTTATGCCTTTCCCATATCCTGACATTTTAGGTTTTTATCTAAAGTCAAGTCAGCAATAAGGAGTTATGAAGGGTCAGCTCTAGAATTAGAAGTCCAGGATTAGGAGTCCGGTCCTCTGCTTTCCTAGCTGACTAAAGTTGTTGATTCCATCTGAATCTGTTTGCATCTGTGTCAGAAAAGGCAGTGGCTACATTCATTGACCTCAGAAGCCTCTAGAGCAATGGTTCTCAACCTTCCTAATGCTGTGACCCTTTAATACAGTTCCTCATGCTGTGGTGACCCCCAACCATAAGATTATTTTGTTGCTACTCCATAATTGTAATTTTGCTCCTCTTATGAATCATAGTGTAAATATCTGATATGCAAATTTCTGTGGGGTCTCTACTGGTTAAGAATCGTTGATCTTGGGAAATACAGCTGAACTTGAATGAAGTAGGTCATTGTCCTTAGATTGATTTCCTTCCCCATATTTAAATGTCCTTAGGCTGCAGATCTAGGTAATAAGAAAAACAAATATTATAGGAGAGGAAATGAATTTGGCATTTTCCATTTTTCTTTAAATTTAAAAAACATCTGGGTCCTGGGTTATGTGAAAGGATATGGGTTATGTGACCAGGATGCCGTCCTCTATCTGTCTGTGCTGTCCTCCTGACTGTCTGTGCTTCCCTCCTGACTGTCTGTGCTTCTCATTGTCTTACCATCTTCTGAGTCTATCCCTCTGGAATTACAGGAGCTTTCTGTGCTCTCCACCTTCAAATGGTCAGGCATAGGAGCGTGAATGTCAGCCGTGGCCGTTTCCTGAACTGGAGGACTTTTAGGGAGATTCAAGAACTATGCTCTGGGTAAGTCATTTCCTTTTTAGACCTGACTGGAGTTCTGTGCACATGGCAGGAGGAAGATAATGGCACGATGGAAAAGGCTTGCTTTGTACAGAGGAGCTTGGCTATCAGGAGATAAAGAGAAGAGGAATAACAAGAAGGGAAGAGAAGTTTCTCCTTAGCTCAGCAATGAAGATCTCCTGCCCTCCTGCCCCAGGGAAGCCACACATGTAGGAGCTTCCCAGTAGACTTTGATTTTTTTTAAAAATGTGCATTGGTGTTTTGCCACGGGTGCCAGAGGGCCCCTGGAACTGGAACTACAGATAGTTGTGAATTGACATGTGTGTGCTGGGAATTGAACCTGGGTCCTCCGGAAGAGCAGTAAGTGCTCTTAACTACATTACTTCTGCAGACCCTGACTTTGAATTTTTTTAAAATTACATTTAATTTACTTATTGTATATCTGCACGTGTGTTTGTGTGTGGAGTGAGTGTCTGCCAAGGTCCACATGTGGAGGCCAGAGATTAACCTGCAGGGGTTGCTTCTCACCCCTTACCCGGTGGGACACAGAGATCAAACTTGGGTCGTCATACTTGGCAGCAAAGGCCATCACCTGCTGAGTCATCTTGCCAGCCCAGTAGACCATTTGAGTAAACAAATTCCCATGCTACTTGGAGTGTACTGTTCTGCCTCCAGCTACTGAAACTACAGCTTGGGTGACAATCTGTGGATGCTAAGGGCATTAAGACATTTATACAGGTCACAGTTCTAACGTGTGACCTGCTGTCTGGCCTTCCCCACTTGGCTTAAGTTTTTGAAGTTCTTCATCTATGTCCCAGCACATGAGTACATTTAGATTTTGTTGATCTATAGTTCATGATGTGGCTGGGCCACATTTTATTTTTAGTGACTGACTATGGAAAGGGAGTACGGGGACCAGCCAGCAGGACTGTTGTGAAAACGCTGCCTATGTTTTCAGTGCAGTGGAAGAGGCCTTTCAGTCTCTTTGGGAAGACTGCATGGTCAAAGAACGTGAAGTTACTCCAAACAGGAGTCCCATTTTTACGTATTGTTCACCTTGGGTGTGTTTGCCCTCTTCTGGATTCCCAGTCCATGGCTTTCTCTGTGTGGCCCGGATTCCTGGATCCCTGGGGAAGTCATGGCCTCACCCCAGTCAGAAGTGACTCTTCAGTTGTGGAGGCAGAGAGAGGTTGTAAGAAACACTGTCTTACTGTCTCTTGGCTGATTTCTTCATGCTTTAGAAGGCGATGATTGATGTGTGTTGAGGGACAGAAAGGCAGTTCTATATGTAAATGCATACAAGAAATGCACCGTATTCCTCTTGGGGAGATGACATACAGAAATGTCTCTGCAAACACACTGGCAAAGTAGCTGGTAAAATTGAATTAACCAAGGCCATCTAATACTGACTTTCATTATCTCAAGTGATGACAGGCCATAGGTTAAGTGAAGAAATTGCTGGAACTCTGCTGCCTTGTCCGACCTGAGTGTGTGTTCCTGTTGTGATTTCTGGGCTCCTCTTCTCATTGTTGGGGTTTTGATGAACTCTCAGTCCTGGTACAACCCCTTTATTCCCAAACCCATTTTTCTCTTAAGCCAGGAGCTCCAGCTCATCACAAACAAGCAGCTTGGCTACCCGCTGCTAGACTCCCTCTTTGTTTATGCTCACATTATTAGTATATATACATAGATATGTAGAATATTAAATAACACAGGGTAGTCCCATTTCTTTCAATTAAAATGTCATAGTACTATGTCCTTTTGCCTGTATGGTTCACTGCCAGCTAGTATAACTCCCAAATTTACTGGTCTCAGAGGGACCTTGTGTAGATGTCTTGAGCCCAGAAGATGCTCAACATGGCTGAAACTGCAGCACAGCGATATCCGTGTGTTCATCCTCCTCCTGTGTTCAGTTAGTACTGTGTTGTCACTGAAGGAACATGAGTTCTACAGCTGGACAGACGTAGGTTTTCTTCTTGGCTCTGGAACTTTTTGTTATCTCGGCCTAAATTTCATCTTTCAATAAAATGGGGGCTAATATTCAAATTCTCCACAGTTATGAAGACAGATTTAGAACAGGGTCAGGCAATTCCATTTAAACAAGCATCCTGAGTCATAGGTATGAACAGTTTCCAAATATTTCTGAGAAACAGGAGACTAAACTGTGAGTACAAAATCCCCCAGCCTGGAAGCTTTGTGTTTCATGAGTTAATATCTGAAAATTACTTAGACCAGGGTTTGTTATTAAGCACTGTGTGTTTGACAGAAAAAGAAAGTTCCCCCTTTTTCTTCCTTCTAGAGCCATTAGATGTCAGTGACAAGAAGCTAGAATAAACACTTATATGAGCTTGTTGGTCATGTTAGGAGTGAGGGCAGCACTCACTTATGTTGAATCTCTTCATGGGAGTTGAATTAAAACTAACAAACAAGCAAATGAACTAAAAAAAAAAAATCCAAACAACCCCAAAACAACCTAGAACATGCACCTAAGAGCAGGTAAGAGTGCATTGCTATGTGAATAGAGAGGTGGAATCCCTCTATATTACAGAAGAAGTTATCTTACATAAAGGAAATTCTGATTTTAAAACTACATCGGGATTCTAATCGATGCCCACTTGAAGTTACTCCTGTGTTGAATCCTACCGTGAGATTCTCTGCGTGAGTCATAGAAATGACTGTCTAGCCATTCTCCCACCCAGCTTCAATGTTGTCATCTCAACCTTTCTTTTTTAATCTTGCCTCCTTGTTTCACTTCTAGATTCAATTTAACACAGTGAAGTCAACTTGTGACATAGTAGAAGTGTGTGTTTAACTGTGACCACATCTTCCCCGCAATGGCTGTATGTGGCCTTGTGAAGCATGAGGCAATTTCTGGTCTTTGTGTCTCCTGGAGGAGGTGCAGTTGTGAGGCGTGGGTCTGGTAGAGTTTATAGGACCTTTGAGGCTGGTCAGTTCCTGGTTTGGGAGGCCAGGAGATTTCTAACTAGTAAGAACTAGACAGCCCAGGGCTTAGCCCTGGTCCTTAGCCAGGCTCTCCGGTGCTTCTGAGCCTGGGAAACAGTCCCTGAGGAATAATCATACTGTGAGGGCAGCGGTAACCTTAGGTTGTATGCTGGTTGCATGTGACTCCAGACTTAATCATTATTGGCTTTTTTCTTTTATAGAAACATACGTGTTTTTAGACCAGATGCTATACAATCAAGCCTGCGCATCTATATTATCTACTTTAGGATTAGGGGTTGGATAAATGACCCCACAAATGTGCCAGCATGTTTTTGTTTCTGAGGATAGAGAAATTGCTATATAGAATTATAAAAATGGTGGTTTACTTAACAAAAATGTGTATGTGTGCCTATGAGTCATTGATAAAGAATATTTTGAAGATAAAAGTTCTCTTGACTGCATTGAATTAGTTCAAGTACTTTGGCAAGATTTTAGTGTCTGACTGATTTTAGTGTTGAGTTATTAATGACTAAAGTTTTTCACTGTGTTAAACCTGACTGTGGGTTAGAGCAGTTCACCACTCTCATCCCAAATCAGCATTGCATCTCTTATTGGAGCTTGGAATTGATGGAAGAACTAAACACAGAGAGTAAACTGGGTTCGCATTCTTCACATTTCTTATAGGTTTGGGGTTTCCTCTGGGGGATTTTTTTTTTTAAAGAACTGATTGGCATTGGTCCCAGCATTAAGAAAGTACTTACTCAGTCAGGCCCAGAAGGGAAGGCTTAAGATAAGAGCCTGGGAACATTTATTACTTAGGTTTCCAAATGAGGAGTACATGGGCACCGTTCAGCACGGTCACACAAATGGGGAAAAAGGGAGGTACCGTGACTGGGAATTCATAGCACAAATAACAGGAATTCTGTCACTCTGTCATAGAAAGCAACTGAGCACATTGCATGTCCCAGAAATACCTGGGCAGTTAAAAAACCTTCTCAAGGTAGGCTAGGAAATTACCAAGAAGAATTAGCATTAGTCTTTTCCACCATTTCTTTCTTTTGTTCTTTTTGTATTTTAGGTCAAAGAAAATCCAAGTGTTTGAAGAAGTATTTGAAAGAACTCTTCAGGTTTTTGGAGTTTTATCTTCCTTAAAAGCTCTAATAAAAGCTATGGGCCAACTCTCTAGGAGAACAGACATAAACCCACAAACACAGCCTTTTACCCACAACTGCAGGAGTGTGGGAACGTTCTTGAAGCCTATCTCCAGGAATTTCTAGGTATTTAACAAAATATTAAATTAATCCATCAGTTTGTAAGTATTGCAACTAACTTTCCTAAGTGATTGGTAATTATGATACAAGATACCGAGAAAGGAGAGCAAAGACAACATAGAAGACTGAGTCATCCCAAGCAGTGCAATGGAAGATTGGTAAAACTTGGACAGAAATAGACAAAAGCAAGATCACAAGGCTAGATGGTTAACAAAGCAGTGTAGAAGCTTGAGTCCAGGACTAAGACATGTCCCTATTGTAGTTCAGTGTCAGTCTGGTTATGTGAACTTGGGTGTGATTGTTCTGCTGGGTAGTTTTGTCAACTTGACATAAATTGCAGTTATCTGGTGTCTTAGTCTGGGTTTCTGTTGCTGTGACAAAACATCATGACCGAGAAGCAAGTTGGGGACGAAAGGGTTTCATTTGGCTTAGACTTCTGGATCATAGTCCACCACTGGAGGAAGCCAGAACAGGAACCTGGGGGAGGGAGCTAATGCAGAGTCCATGGAGAAGAGGGCTTACTGGCTTGCTTCCTCAGGCTTGCTCAGCCTGCTTCCTTACAGAACCCAGGACCACCAGCCCAGGGATGACACCACCCACAATGGCTGGGCCCTCCCCTGTTGATCAGTAGTTGAGAAAATGCCTTACAGCTGAATGTCATGGAGGCATTTTCTCAACTGAGTTTCCTTCCTTTGTAATGACTGTAGTCTTTGTCAAGTTGACACGTAAAACCAGCCAGTACACCTGAAAAGAGGAAACCTCAATTTGTGGAATTGCCTTCATCAAATTGCCTTGTTGGAGTGTCCATGGAATATTTTCTTGATTAATAATGGATGTGAAAAGGCCAAGCTCATGATAGGCAGCGTTGCTCCTGGGCAAATAGAATTGGGTGTTGTGGAATAATCTTTTTGTATACTGTGAAGATACGTCATTATTGGAAAGCTGACAGTCCTGATTAAAAATCCACCAACATATGGTGTCCTATGTGGGGGTTCAAATACCCAAACATAGGGTCTGGGAAGCTAAGGAAAGTTTTAGACAAGGAGCCATATGTTGCTTCTTAGTTCTGCAGTCTCTCAAGTAGGCTGGTGAGGCTCTGCTACTGACCGTGGCCTGAGGGCTGGAGGTAGCCACTAGCACCATGTGCCAGTACCATATACTAAGTTGAGCTGTATAGAAGCGGACATGGTAGTTTAAAATTTATTCCACATGGTCCGAGAATGCTACAGGTGCTCAGCAAAGACAGATCCAGAAGGAAAACCCTCTAAACAGATTGTGGAGTGCTTAAAATTTGTGCATAGACTTAAAAAACAAAAGAAAATGGATGTAGGTAGTCTTAGAAAAAAGTGAATAGCTCATAAGTAATAAGAAGTCTTTAAAGAGAGAATAAAATACCATTAAAAAGATGAGCCATGTAGAGATGGGAAATACACAGGGAGTCTAGATCCTATATCGTGTCTTATTGATTTTGAATTTTTTGAATGTGAATGAACAGAGAAACAGTTGCTGAGAGATATTGGATTGTAGAAGGGACTGCTGAAGTAAACCACCCTAGATACTTTAAGAATGCCTTAGCTTTAAAATGGAAGTCAGAAAGTGTATTGCTTTGGGGACAAGATTATGCTTTTGTTTCCACAGAAAATGAAAGGTGTGGATTTATTCAAGGTTAAGTATCGGATTTGATCAGGAGAGACCATCTGAAAATCCTAGCTATAGATAAAAATATATAAATATAAAAAAGCTCCAAGAAAGGTAATGTATATTTTGTCTGCTCAAACATAAAACAAAAAGTCATTTTTGCCTGGCTTATGTACAATGCACAATCCTTACTTATGTTAGTGCAGACTTAAATGTTACCTTTGAAAGTTTGTGTGTTTTCAGAGCAAGACACCAATGAAAACAGGTGGCCCAGGTGATCCAGCCTCTCAGAATGCCGCTGTTGCAGTTTTCTCAGAGTTCTACATCCAGAGGATCTTCAAGGCTGCTGACTGAGATGGTCCAGTCTCATAGAATATTCTAGACAGGATAAGTCTTGTGCTTTCCCATTGGACCACAAATGTTATAGCTAGCTTTGGCCAGTACTTGACCATTATCCCAATTTTCTCAGGATCCCCAAGGATGCCATCACGCCCCAGACAACAGGAAGTAATTTTAAGAACATAATGCCCACATTTTCAAGAGGTGGGGTGCGAGGTTTTGGTTATTTGATGGATGTTTGTCATCATTTGGGGGGGTTGGCTATAAGTTGTTATTGGTTATAGTCAGCTAAACAGATGCATTTAGATTTAGAGTTCTCTTTCTGGAAGAAAAATGGTATATAGTATAGAAATGATGAGATAAAGGATGGATTGTTGAGTCTATTTTTAAACAACCACCAGTCTCAAATATTTTACATTGATATGGATTTTTGTATACTGATGCTAATTAAGGTTATTTTTGTTTTTACTGTATATGTGTTTCTATTCTTGTTTAAAATATTATTCATATACAGCTTCTTTAAAATTTAGTCCTTCAATGCTATTTAGGATAATAAAGGAATACAGTTTAATAGTCATCTATAACAAACAAATTTATAGTTATGTTAGGTGTGTTTTCAAGGTCATACAAAGATACATTTTAAATAGATAGGTGATCTTCAAACACTTCAAAGACCTACAGAATATGGTATTTAAAATGTAATAATAACATAAGGCTTTTCATGATAATGGACACATCTGCTCCTGACAGTACCAATTTACTTTAAAAGAAGATGATTTCTTTTTTTTTTATTAGACTGTTAGAATGTCTTTTGGTAGGTAATGAGATAAGAGTGAGAGAAATTCTTCAGTTATTACAATAGCAAGATTAGTTAGTTGGGAAATTAGTAATGTTTCGGGTGTTTGACATCCCAGTAATTAGTGAAATGTTTACATAGGTCATTTAAGTTTGGCAGCCTTCATTTTATTCACATAAGAGGTGGGTTTTTTCTTGGATCTTAATATTTTATGATCCCAAGGCTCTATTAAAAACTATGTAAGGCAAAGATGTTTGTGATTTCTAGTCTATGTTCTTACAACACTGAAAAAAATTATAAATATATAAATTCAAAATATAAAAATTTAAAAAAATTACCAATAAAGTTAATTTTAATGTTGGATTTCTTGCAGAGGCAGGTCAAGGACTTTTATTTTCCACAGTGCATTATGTAGGAAAAATTTTCAAACTGTGCCTTTATTTTTATCTTTCTAAAATTGTATTTATTCTCTGGTAATTAAATATGCACATATACTCTACTACTCTATTTTTATTTATTTTTTAAATTGTACTTATTCTTTGGTAATTTCATATTTGCATACACTCTACATGGATCATATTTCTCCACTCTGCTCCCCACTCCAACTCTCATCTCTTCTTGGACAACACCTCTCCCATGTCCTCCTCCCAGCCTCGTGTCTTGTGTTCATATATATATAGATACATGTGTGTATATACATATATATGCAGATATTGGTATGTTATAACCCACAGAACCCAATTAGTGTTGTCAATGTGCATATTGGTGTAGGGCTGTCCACTAGAGCGTAAGCAATGCACTTCACTGAAGAACACGCACCGACTATCCTTACCCTTGTGGCCATTAACTTTGAACTTGTGTCCCTTCCCTCTCCGTGCTAACTAACTTTTAACCTTTAAATATTTGTTTCTCTTCTCTAAATTTCAAATTTAGTTACTAGTCTCTAAAATCTCTACATCTCATTCTCACTATAAAATCCCCCCAACTATGAGTCTTCTATTTCGTTCTTAAGATCTAGCTCCAGCAAATGTTTTGCTTAAGGGAAAATAGTCTTGCTCAAGTCAAAACCACTCACACCTCACCCCGGTACTATCATCAGGGAAGACGAGGAGGACACGAAAAGGGAGAAGGGGAATGAGAACATGGAGGGGGATGGTGGGCATCAAGTACTTACTATGCATGTATGTATGGTAATGTTCCAGAGAAACCCAGAATGTTGTACAGTTAATATGTACGAATGAAAAAGAAAAACAGCATATCTTGGAAGGTCTTGATAAAATTCTTTGTTAAAATCAAACACTACTTGTGTCTCCATGGAGAAACCATGGCTACCCTTGGCATGAAGCATTTGGGCTGAGATCACCATGGGTGTGGGAGTGGGTGCTCGTATGAGTTTATAATTCTCAGAAGGCCGTTCATTCTGGCCTGGTCCTGTATGTCGTCCCTCTCTCCCAACCCCATCTCATTTACAGAGTAAAGTCCATCAAAGGCCTTTCCCTGCTCCTCTTCACAGACTGTCCTGGCTCCTCCCTATACCCAAGCTCAGTGTGGCCTGAGCTGATCTTGTAGCTCTGGCCAGGTTCTCCTGCCCCGAGGCAGCAGCCTCTGAGACTGGTCCAAGAGCTCCCAGAAGCAATAAATGATCAAGCTGCAGGAGAGAACCAAGTTCAAGCCCAGAGACAGAGTGAAGCTTGTGGAGAAGTGAGCCTTCTGAGAGAGCTAGTTGTGACACCATGAGTGCTGGAGCCACAGCCCTCAATAAAGCACCTCTGAGGGCAAAAATGAGGCAAATATAAATTTAAAAATCACATATTGGGTTCGAGAGATGGCTCAGTGGCTAGGAGCACTGGCTGCTATTCCAGAGGTCCTGAGTTCCATTCCCAGCAACCACAGGGTGGCTCACAACCATCTGTAATGAGGTCTGGTGCCCTCTTCTGGCCTGCAGGCATACATGTAGGCAGGACATGGTATATATAACAAATAAACAAACAACCAAATAAATAAATCTTTAAGAAAATCACATAGTAGCATTTTCTTATCTGAGTATTTGATCTAATCTGTTAAGGTTTGAATCTGAAATGTCTCTCACAGACTTACTTATTTAATGTGTGTTCCCAGCTGGTGGTGTTCTGGGATGCTGTGTGGGAACTTTAGGGTATGGTGCCTAGCTGGAGAGAGTAAAGTCACTAGTGATGGGCTTGTGAAGTTATGCCTGACTCCTGGTTGGTGGTGGTGGTGGTGGGGCTCTCTCTGCTCCATTGTCTGTTGTCAGTAATCCCATCACTCTCCACCACATGCTCCCACACCTTGAACTGATCTGTAGTGCCCTGCCCTCCACCCCATCATGACCCGAGCCTTCAGAAAGCGCAGACAAAATAGACATCTCTTGTAAGCTGTTTCTGTTAAAGTATTGTGATGACAGCGATTCAGAAATAATGCATTGAGAATTTCTGATGATCTATAGAATTGATGGACATTTAAAAAATGAAATAGAAACTATTGAGATGACAGGCAAAGGGGCTTGCTGCCAATCCTGATGGCCTGAGTTCAATCCCCAGGATCTGCAAGGTAGAAGAGAAGAACCAGCTACTGAAAGTTGTAGTCTGATCCCACATGTATTTGTGGCATTCACTTAAATAAATAAATGTGATAAAAAATTAAAGATGGCATAAATAAAATAGAAATTAATCCCCTAGCGAAGATGGCCTGGTGGATACTCCGATGTCTCTTTCTTCCCCTAGATGACCAACCAACTACAACAGTAGAGGCAAGTTCCTCATGTTCCCTGCTACTCTTTGGTTCTGTGACTGGGGTGAGAAAGTCACCTAGTGCATTAACACAGGCAGTTAATTCTGAAACTTGAGACCAGACAGCAGAGGCCGGTGAGTTGAAGGTAACGTGTGAAAAATAATCAGTTACTAATAGCTATAGGAAATAAGGGTGGGGGTGATCCTGTGTGTCTAGACTATTGTGTAGACCCGTGGGAACCTCGGATATGTTGGTGCTGGTGGCTCTGTGGACTGGAAAACAAAGACCCCGCGCTACTTCACAGTAAACACTCATCTTCTTTCATCTCTTTGGCTGGAAAAGTCGGCTTCAAGCTGCATCTTGAGTGATAATGAAGATACAACATCTAAGAAAGATGATCTGGTTGCTCCAGGGATGGGGAAGACACCTGGAGAGCTCTAGGGCTCAGTGGGAGATAAGACTAGAGATTTCTACCCAGTCCTTAGGGTAGCTGAATTGCAGCTGAAGGCCACACTCAAAACTTCTAACAGCGAGGCTTCTTTTGCTCACCCAGGGCTACCGAGCATGTAGGTATTCTGGGGAAATCTTTTCTATTCTAGGGCACCAATGGGTATTGGAAAGCCTGGCTCCAAGAGATGCTGAGGAATCTCAGGCCAAGGAGCAGACCCCTTTGCTTCTGCTCCAGGCTTTGTCCTTTGCCTGATGCTAATGTGCCCTTTGCATTCAGTTTCCCAGGCATTTTCTTCCCACTGTCCTCATCTTCCCATCCTCCTTTCTGATCACACCCTGGTGAGCGGGTGGTTTGGCTGTGCTCCTCTCACACCCGTGTGTGAGTTACTTTACAGGTTGGAGAATCAGGCGGCTCAAGTACAATCATGCTAGGCATCTGTTACTCACTCCTTGGAACTGGAAGCCATTCTAGAACCGAAGCATTTGTTGAGACAAGATGCTAACAGGTTACTTTCTACTCTGCAAAAAAATCAAGTATCTTCTTGGTATGCAGGAAATGATAAGTAGGTCACCAGAAAGGCAGGACTGAGATCAGCAGTCATAGCTGCAAGAGTCCAAGTACAGGAGGAAGGTGGTGGCATCCTTAGACCCTCTGGCCAAATGGCACACGTGCTGGGGAAACTTTCGTAGGATGGTATCACGCAGAGTGTAGGAGGATTGCAAACTTTTTTGGAATGTCAAGCAAGAAGAGGGGTGTGGATTTTATTTCATTTTATTATTTTATTTTTCTAAGGCACTTGATAAAAGCAAGGACCACAGGTGCCCAGAGGTATCTTAGCACATTTAGGAGCTTTCAAGATGTTTTTGTACCAGTATCAAGTAAAAACATTTTCAATTGGTTAATTAACTAATAATTAATTATATATTCCACCCCTCTCATTTCCAGATTATGTATTTTTCTTCTTACTCAAGGAATGTTCTTACTTATGTCATGACAAGTTTTGAGATAACTGTGTGGGGAGAGAGAACAAATCCCTTTTATTTCTGGTAAAGTTATGTGTTAGATTATCATACCACACCACATTATTTTTAATAGAAATAATGAGGATGGAGAATTAATTCTTACATTTCTGTTTTCTTGGTGTATTTATTAGCGTGGGTGTTCAATAGCTCAATGGCCACCTCAATTGACATCTTTAATAAGAGAAACACACAATAAAGAGCCATATTTTCTTTTGTTTTTCTTCTGTTCCCTCCCTATTCTTCCCCTCCCCTTTTATGTTTGTATTGGGAATAGATGAATGCTAGTCAAGGACCAATCTACACAATGCTCAGCCTTCCATTTTGTTTTCCTTCTGCCCAAAAGATAGCACTTCACTGCCCTCCTCTCTATATTCCAGATCTCACATTCTCTCTGTCCTCTCTTCCGTAACGTTTGCAGAGCCATAAAGAGGGTGATAGAAATGTTATATTTAGAACCGATCTACTGTTACTTTTCCTTAGCACCTCAGGTGGCGAGTGTTTTTGTATTGATTGTCATTCACACATAGAGAATCTTCTCTCGTTAAGGCTGGAAGTACTATTTGCCCATGGATACAAACATAAATATTTCATAGCCTAGTTCCAAGAGAGGAAGGTTTGGATCCATTTCTTATTTAGGTGTTTCTGCATGATCAAGATTTGTGAAATACTAGACTCTTTAGTCTTTCTTTTTTTAAAAAAAAAAGATTAAAAATTACACTTATTTAGTGTGCACAGGTGGAGGTCAGGGAACCATGTGGGAATTGGTTCTCCCCTTTTACCATGTGGATCCCATGGACCAAAGAAAAAATTCATGTCCTCAGGCTTGGCATCTTTTACACCTCTTTAATCCTTGTGAGTCTTCCTTATTTGTTTTGTTGCTTTTGTGGGAAGCTCCACATTCAGTCTCTCCCTCTGTCATTTTCCTTTAATGAACTCTCTCCAACAGTGGAGTAGATGCAGAACTAACATGGGGGATATCTGGGTTATCTGAAAAAGCCATTTGGAAACTTAGTGTTTCTTAAATTCATGTGAAGGAGATTAATTTGGTTTACCGTACAAATCACGCCTCTCCCAGAAGTCACAGATTGCCAAATAAAAAGTCCAGTGTCAAGTATGGGACACCTCCCCTTAAGCTGTTGTTAGGCTATCCCAGAGACACCCCCAAACAATATAGGCTGTTGCCACTGTTTCTGATTGCCCAGGAATTGATGGTAAGTCCCTACTGTTGAAGACAGCATGACCTTTAGTCACAGGACCTGGAAAAATCAAGTTGGCGCTGACCAGTAAGTTTCTCCCATGCTGGCCAACTTTCAGAGGACTGGAAAGTGCTATGTAGACTGCTGTTGGGGGGGGGTCATCAATAACCCGCCTAATAACCTGTAATAATCACCAGTAAGGTAATATATGCCATGACTGCAAGGTTGGCACAAAGGTTTTGGGAGTAACAACTACTTTCTGATTGGATTTAAGGCCTGTTCCCTGGGATGAAATGCATGTTTAGTACTATAAACCATCCAAAACCCATAGCTGGGAAGCTCCGAGGCTTTGGTGGTGAACCCATCACTACTGTTTTGCTAATGGATATGGTAGCAAACAGTTCTCTACATTTATGTCTCTCTATCCACAGACCAGCATAGCTCTCACATGTAATGAGAGAGTTTTCTCTGTGCCGCAGATGGTGGCTAATGCAGAAATTTACAAGTGATCAAAATGCATAAAATAAACATCTCTGGTGAGCACTTAGCCAATGGGACATCTATATCACACCTTCTCCCCTGAAGGTTCGGGGACCAAGTGGAAGAGGAGGTGGGAGATCATAAGAGCCGAAGACTGAGGAGGACCCAAGGAAAACAGTGTCTTCCGGACACTGCAGAACCACTGCTCTCATGAACACTCAGTAGCTGTAGCTGCTGTGTAAAACCTGCACAGGGTCAAGCCAGTCAATATTTACCGGTACAGGTGAGGTGGGGCTCATGGGCCCCTGCTCCTGAGGTGCTATTGTTATGAGATGGTTTCTAGGGAAGGGAGAGCAGCTTTCTTCAAGGGTGTGGTTCCTGGTAGATAGACCATATGCCAGTGAATGACCCTACACCCAGGAGTATATGAGAAACACAAATTGGACTCAGTGGCTATAAAAAAAAGAGAAAAAGACAAAGACAGGACATGAGATTGAGATTGAAGTGGGTGGCAGGATCCTGGAAGAGCTAGGGGAAGAAGTAGAGATGAATATGGTAAAAATACACTGTATAGGAGACCACTTCCTAAATATAATACCAGTAGCACAGACACTGAGAGAAACAAATGGGACTTCCTAAAACTGAGAAGCTTCTATAAAAGCAAAGGACATGGTCAACAAGACAAAATAGCAGCCTACAGAACGGGAAAAGCTCTTCACCATGCCCACATTGGACAGAGGGCTGATCTCCAAAATGTACAAAGAACTCAAGAAATTGGTCATTGAAAGAACAAATAATTCGCTTAAAAAATTGGTCCAGAGAACTTTCAACAGAGAAATGTAAAATGGCTGAAAGACACTTAAGGAAATGCTCATCATTCTTAGTCATCAGAGAAATGCAAATCAAAATAACTCTGAGATTCCATCTTACACCTGTAAGAATAGCCAAGATCAAAAACACTGATAACAGCTTATGCTGGAGAGGATATGGGGTAAAGGAAACACTCCTGCATTGCTGGTGGGAGTGCAAACTGGTACACCCCCTTTGGATATCAGTATGGAAATTTCTCAGAAAATTAGGAAACGACCTACCTCAAGACCCAGCAATATCACTTTGGGTATATATGCAAAGAATGCTCAATCATTCCACCAGGACATGTGCTCAACTACAGAATGGGAAAAGCTCTTCACCAAGCCCACGTTGGACAGAGGGCTGTTCATAGCAGCATTGTGTGTCATAACCAGAACCTGGAAACAACCTAAATGCCCCTCAACTGAAGAATGGATAAGGAAAATGTGGTACATTTACACAATGGAGTACTGCATAGCAGAAAAAAATAATGACATCTTGAAATTTGCGGGCAAGTAGATGGATCTAGAAAACATCATATTGAGGGAGGTAACCTAGACTCAGAAAGACAAATATTATATGTACTCTCTCATAAGTAACTTTTAGACATAAAGCAAAGAAAGTCAGCCTACAATTCACAACCCCAGAGAACCTATACAACAAAGATAACTCATCAACTGTGTGGATTCTGTTGGGAAATCTTCACCAAAGGTTTTGAGGATAATTTTGGAGATGTACTGATTTTATGGCAGAGAAAACCACCATTTGTTGCGACCCATCTGTATATTTTGCCCCCCCTTCCATGAGGTAGGCCTAGACAGAAGCAATCAATGAGCCATCCAGTAATGGCTCTGAGCTGGGTTTTAACTAGCATCATTCCCTAGATAACTATGGCATCACCCTACCTCATTCCAGTGGCAATGTTACAGCTTTGGAATGGATCTATGACTCATTTCATCTTTCAACTGACGTATAGACTTTAGGCAGATAGGTAAATGCCTCTGGGCTTAAGCCAGAGGGCATGGTGGAACAACCCAGTTGCTTATCTGGTTCTGTCATTGGGTTTACTCCCAGTGGCACCTGTGAGCACTGAAGATGTGTCGTAAACGGTAATGTATGTAGTAGGAAGGTACAGGGCAGCCTAGGGTTTGTCTCATTTGTGCTGTGAGAAGAATATAGTCATGGAAAACACACAGGTCAAAATGGAGGCTTGTATAGGGTCAGGGCATGGTGGAAAACATCTACTGGTTAAACTGGATTGTTATATGCCGGTTTGAATTATGAGGCTGACATATTGCAAGAGCTTAGGCTCATCTTCTACTAAGTAGAAATGAAGTCATCAGGTAGCAAGATCTATAAAAATTGTTTTATGTTATTGAAATATGTGAACAACTTTTGATACCCTCTACTTCCTGTAGAGAGTTCCGGGGCTAGTATTTGCATATTGTGAGCAAAGAGGTTGGGAGTCAAAGAGCATGATGACTTCCCCAGTCACTCATGAGCTACTGCCGTGGATACTTAGGCAATTAGTCGTTCTTCAGCCCCAGAAGACACAGCCATCTGCTCTACAACTGTTCCGTAGACACATTTTTCCTAACCATACAAAGCAACTTCACAATTAAATTACCAAAAAGGTTGGTAGCCCTATCAACTGTCCCCCATGAGGTTTTCCTGGGTGTATCCTGTAAACCGCAGAACAAGATGGATCACTGTGATCCTGGCAGAGTTACGTCTTTTCTGGGGCTAGCCACAAACCTACAAAGGCAGCGAGAACTTTGAAAGGGCAATCTTACTGTATTTATGAAAACATGCTGTGAGAATGCTGAGGTAAAGTGATCCTGATTCTCTCTCAGCGGCATTTTTTTAAATTTTTTTTAATTTTTAATTTTTTTTGGTTGTTGTTTTATTAGAAAAACCTCTGAAAGTAGAAATAAAAAGTAATTTTTCAAGGTTATATTTCCAAGTTCAATTCACTTCTTAAATTAGGGTCTGGGTCCTTTTTGCACTTGGTTTTGAAAACAATTTGCTATTTTTCCTTCTTTCCTAAAATATATATTTATTTTTATTTTTTTATTTATTTTTATTTCTATGTGCATTGGTATTTTGTCTACTTGTAAGTCTGTGTGAGGGTATAGGATTTACTGGAACTAAAGTTATAGATAGTTGTGAGCTGCCATGTAGGCACTGAGAATCGAACTTGGGTCCTCTGGAAGAATAGTTGGTGCTCTTAACTGTTCTTAAGTGGGCTTAGCAATATGTTTTTAAAAAGATACAGGAAAAAATGAGAAAATAAAAGGTAAGAACTTCCTACAAAGGGGGATAATTTTATTTTAATGTTGGTGAATTTCCTTCAGGTTTGTTGACATAAATATAAGTAAACATGATTTTCTATGATGATTTAACCCATCTTTTATGATCTTGCTTCTTACTTGTCTCCTATCATTATGTGACAGTGTTCCTTGTCTTATAAGTACTTCAAAGATCACCTTGCCTGCACTCGCCTGAGCCCAGCAGATGTCCATACAGCGACTATCCACAGAGTTGTGCCACGGACCCATGGAGCGGACATAGGCAGAGCGATGGTGGATAGACTGGGTCTGGGGTTGCTGCTTCTGGCACTGCTCCTACCCACACAGATTGATTGCAACCATACATCTGTTGCACCGTTTTCAAGTAACCATAATACCTCTACTGCCCCAAATCCAACTAATGCCACCAGCAGAGCAGGTGGCAGGGCCCTGCAGTCAACAGCCAGTCTCTTCACCATTTCACTTTCTCTTCTACATCTCTACTGTTAGAGACTCAGGCCAAGGAATGTCTCTACTTCCCCATCTTCTAGAGCCACCCCAAATGTTAACCACAAATCCAGTGTAACCCAGAAGAAACAGGTCCACATCAAATTTGCTACTACCACACCTCAACAGAAAACATGGAGAATTCATGTGAAAGGTCTGACAGATGGTGAATGCCAATATTGAATCTGCTGGAGTTTTATCATCATGATCAAGATAACAGCCAGAGCTGACACGATTTCCTTGAATATGGCTTAAGAAATGTGGACACTTAAAACTCTAACTTGAAATCAACGTAGGTTTTATGTAGAGATAATGATGGGATGTGGGACAAAGATTCAGTTTTCATTGGCTCATTCAACCTATAAGGCCATAACATGGTTAGGTGACCTTAAGAAGCTTCTCTGATGCTATTTATGTATATGTTGGAAGGAACTACCAGGTGTTACTTTAAATCCTCATTGTATTGTTTCCTTACTACTAATTTAATATGCTAAACTGTAGGTAAAGTTCTCCATTGTTGAGTTGTTCTCTATGGAATTGAACATTTTACCCACTCCAGTGACTTTAGGTTTGACATTATATTTGACCTTTATTAGTATTTGACATATGCCAGGCAACACGGATTGGAATCCACCCCCAAATCTAGCCATCATTAAATATATCTTATTTCAAAAGTCAAATAGTAGGCATTTTCCATTATCTTTTTTTAACCCAGCAAGTGTGCCAGATTCCCTTAAGTAAACCGGTTCCAGAGAGCAGAATTGCTTTGACTTCAGCCAATTTCAAAATGCTGCTTTTTATTTCTGCATATGTTGAGGGGTTTTCAAAATTTAAAGTGTGGTCTGTTAGGAAGGCAAATTTATGAATCTTGAGATTCTAAGGGCAAATATGCAAAGGAGTCAAAACCATAAACCTAGCCTTTGGGACTTGAAGCCTAGAAGCTAACTTGCATTGAATTCACAGTCTTTTATACAATTTCTGTAAATACTCTTTTAAAAGCAGAGAAACAAAACAATGGATCAGAATAGCCACATTTGGAATACTTTGGTTATCAGTTTGTATTTTTAGGTAGTTTGACATTGGTCCCATGCCTGGAAGGGAACTTGGCTTTACCATGAGTTTTTCCAATACCTTGATACACAATGCCCTTCTAAAACATAGACATTCCTTGAAAAAAACTGCTTTGTTCTCATGGTCACATACTGATGCTTACACATTCTGGGGTCTAATATGGCTGCAGTAGTCTTGATAACCAGTCATTTTCACCACCTTTAGAAATCTGCCTGGGATCAAGGAGATCTCACAGACCCAAAGGTACTCCCTCTCGCCTCGTACCTGAATGTTGTACATCTATTTGATTCTATATTGTGTTTGTGTATTTATACTTTGATTCATAGTAACTTCTCATGTTATGGAATTGATTTGTATTGAATGCAAAATGTAAATAAAGGAAAGAAATGGCTGAAAAAAAGTACTTCAAAGATATTAAATGCCAACAAAACACCCAACCGTATGGTTGTTTTATAATTATTTTATGACTACATTATTGAGTATTTGGTTTTTTTTATCATTGTACTTCCTACTCTAGCTGCACTTCAATGAACAGCTTTGCATGTAATTTTCAAAAGTTAATAACTATTTTACTCTTTAAGAATTTCATCCATGTATAATCAATGCTATATGACCATAAGCACTTCCACTTACACCTTCCGGTTTGCTCCACATTCCTCCAGCACCCTCCTCTTTAGTTTCATGTCTTTTTTTCTTTTTGATAACTGACCAAGCCTGATTAGAGCCACCCATGTGTGGATGGGTGTGGGATCATCTACTGGCTTGCTGGAAACCTACAGGTGGTCACACCCTCACAGTGGAATGATTTTCCTTCCCCCAGCAGCGATCTTCTACCAATGGCTTCTCACTAAGGAGTGGAGCCTGAAGATCATCACCCTCTTTTTCCTCATCTCCTGCATTTGGTTAACTTGATTTATGCATGTACCCAAAGCTGTGTGATCTCAGGAGAGCAATACCCCTGCCATTTGTAGAGGACAGGGTTTTACAGCCCTCCTTTGCATCCTCTGGCTCTTACATTCTTTCCGCCTCCTCTTCTGAAATGTTGTTCAAGACACGATGGGGTAAGATGTTAACAAAGATGCTCCACGTAGGGCTGAACACTCAGTTTCTTCTTCTCAACTTTTTGACCAGTTCTTTGTCTAGAGATTTTGCATTCAGACATACTCGCACATGTGCACATGCATGCGTGTGCATGCAACACACACACACACACACACACACACACACACACACACAGAGGAATAATAGTTAATCTTGGTTGGCAACTTGGTATGACTTAGAATCACTATGAAAATGAACTTCTGGGCATACATAGGAGGGAATTTCTAGATTAAGTTGGTTAAAGGAAGTGGGAGAAAATACCCTGCACTTCACATGGGTGTTACCCATCCATGGCCTGGGGTCCCCGACTGGATTAAAAAGAAATAAGTTGAGTATAGAGATATTCAGTTGTCTCTGCTTCCTGACTGTGGATACAGTGCGCCCATCTGTCTTCTGCTCTTGATGCCTTAACTTTCCCCTCAACGTGTGGACCAGAGGAAGCCATTCCCCCCTAAGGTGCTTTCATCAGATATTTTGTCACACCAATGAAAAAAGAAAACTAACACACACACACACACACACACACACACACACACACACACACACACACACACGATTTAAAGCACTGGAGATTGAATACAGAGCCTCACATATGACAGACTGATCTTCCACCCCTGAGTACTATCCTAGCCATCCTTTAAGTTTATTTTGAGACTGTCTCATTAGCTGCCCAGACCAGACTTGAGCTCTATAGTCCAGGCAGGTCTGGAATTTGCAATCTTCCAGCCTCGGCTTCCAGAGTAGCTAGGATAACAAGCACATGTCGCTGTCAAACCTGCCTTAATAGATAGGTCTTGTCTTATATAAACAATTAGGCTTTGGTGTCCTAGACTGGAGAAACATGTCATAAATAAATACCTGAACATTCTGTACAGAAGTGTAGTAAGCTTAAACCTGTATAAAACTGAAGGACTAAAGCCATGCCCATTATTGCACCGACAAGTGGGTCTTTTAGCCAATGGCACTGGTAAAGGTCAAATGTTATTCTCTACTCTATCCTGAAGCTTCATGCTCTGAAAGACCATGGGGACTCTGACAAGGATGAACAGAATTCTTTAGCAAGTTACTCTCTGATCAGTCAGACAGTTATTTTTAGCTAGCTTCTTCATGGCAGTGCTGAGAAAAATATGTAGGGGAATTTTCCATTTTACAATAGGGAGCTACCACAATTTCATCATCATTGGAGCAATAGCTCAGTTACATATTAAAAGCTTTGCTCTGCTGAATAAATATACTTAGTACCCTGAGGCTCCTTTGGAAAGTACGGGAATGACAGAATATACCTTCTCTCCTTCCCTCAGCTCTCTGCTTCTGGTTCTTGCATTTCTCTGGCAAAATATCTACTTGATGGGGTTAGGGTGTGGTGCATTTACATCACGAGGCAGTCATTCCTCTTTTCCAGGAAGGAAAATTAAAAATTGTCAACCGTTAGTGAGTTTATACCAGGGCACAGCGAGCAGGGGTGAATACCGAGTCATGTGGCAGATTAAGACTCCACTTAGTGAGTCTTGGCTGTTGTCCTGCTCATGAGCCAATTCCTTACTTCCCAACATTGCTAACTATGTAGGGAAATTGGCCGACTCTACAGAGAATTTCTGGAAGGATTTTGCTGTATCAAAAGCTATTGAATATATACATGAGTTTTGACTCCACAATTGCATATTTTGGGTTTCTCTTAAGAAAATCACTAGGAATATGTGCAAAAATTGATGCAAAAATGCTTTTTGCAGTACCAGTGATAGTAAGTAAATGACTTGCAACAACCTCTGAAGATAGACCATGGCTAAACATGTAATAGAAATAAAAATGATGGAAAATAATGACACAGAAAGTTTGTTGATATGGGCCAGATCCATAGCCTTAAATAAAAAGGAGACTCTTTATGGTGCGCATAGTTTATACTAAACATATGACTAGCAACCGGCCTAAAAGTGGTTTGGTATTTAAAGTCTCTGACCTCTGAATGGCAAGTACATGATTCTTTTTTTTTCTTTTGCTATATTTATATTTCAACAGGGTATGAATCATAGAATTTACTTAGTATTGTGAATATGGGCATGCATATTTGGTAGTCATCTGGTAGTCAGAAGACAACTTTTGGGAGTTAAGACTCCTCTTTTCACTGTCCTTTCCTGGGATCAAACTCGTGTTGTCAGGCCTGGGTGGCAAACACTGTCACCCACTGACCCATCTCAATAGCTCTGTGGTAAATTTTAAAGTAACAAACCTAAAAATAACTATTTTTTTTACTGTATTTTGCTTTATAGAATTTCTCCAGCTTCCACAAAAAGACAGTGGATGATTTGTATATTTAGCTTAACAAGCATATTTGTGGTAAAAATCTTTTGAGGAAAAGATGAACCCTTTAATCATTATATTAAGAGCATTTTAGAGGTTCAGGAGAGAGATATTTCTGAGGCTCACAAATGCACAGTTCTTAGACTGTTATGGAGCCCCCCACCCCAAAGCCACAATCAACTCCAATACATCATGACACTTTCTCCTCGGGATCCTTCTCAACGTATGTCATAGAGGCTGACATCTATTTGCCACCTCAGGAAGTTGTCATATGCCATTTAGCTGTCACACTGCTGGAGAGTTTGTTGTGCTTCTCCACTGAGTATTCTTTTCAGAGAAGTCGACTGAAACAAGAGGCTTAGCATTTCATCAAGGAAAGTCCTCTGGAGAAGATGCCATGAAGGCTCCAGAATATTTAAATAAGTCAGCGTAGTGGTGCGGCAAACGCCATGCATTGCAGACGAGACACATCGGGAACATTTTTGTGGTACAGCCAATCTGTCACTGTGCACCTGTCAACTCTATACACCTAGAGCATTTACGTGTCTTTTCATGGCTCTAGTCTCATTCCCAGACATTCAGCGTCAGACTTTCAGAAGAATCTGTGTCCTCATTCAGTCTGCGTTTCCATGCATAAGTCTTAGTTGAGCCAGTCAGTTTTGAGAAACTCAGTTAACGATGGGACAAAGCAATGCAGAGTTGGCTTGAAAATGCTGGTGTTTGAAAACACCATCGTATCATACAAGAAACAAGGCTCTTCACAAACAATCAATGCTCTAAGAACAAATTTGCTTTGGCGGAACAGAACTGTCCTTCCTGAATTGAGAGTTTAGCCATGGGAAATGGACTGATTCTGTATGTGTATTATCTCGCAGCAGCAAGACTTACAATAAAAGAGGTTTACCGGCTTCAGGATCCACAGTGGGAAATTCCTACAGGAACTTCTGAGCCCTCTTTGTGGTTACATTAATAATCAGAGTCATATTACAGTGACGGGCAGGTGGAGAGCAGCCAAACCCCCAACTTCCTCAAGCAGCTGAAGTGATCATCTGAAATAATCAGGAGCAATCTCTTTTATAACACCTAACAACAAATCCTTTTGACCACAAGACATATTCATTCAAGCACAAGGTGGAGGTTGATGGCCAACACTGAGGGTCTTCCTTAGCGTACTCCGTTTTGTTTTCCCAGACAAGGTCTCTCCCAAACGCTCACCCAGAGGTCTGCACTCTGGCTCCCTTTTGTGCTCTGTATTCCATTCACTGTGACAACTTTCCATTAGTTATTGAAACCTGCACATGTGGGGTTGTTCTTTGTGTCCCCTTCCTTCATATTCAATGTCTAGTGAATACAAAATTTCAGTTCTAACATATATTCCCCAGTGCATCTACCTCTCTGACCATCTCCACCATGTCTGCACAGTCTATACATGCCCTGCTTGCAGTTACTATCTACCTATGTTCCCCTTTGGATTGGTCGCTTTCTTGTTACTATGACACATACTTGACGTGACCGAACTTAAGAGAAGAAAGATGATGACAGTGAAAGAAAGAAAAGACCGGAAGGGGGCTGCACTATCAAACTCTGAGGCCCGTCCCTATGGATTCACTTCCACCAGCATGACTCCAGCTCCCAGTGGAAACTACACAGCCAACATCTGAGGACCAAGTGCTCAAATGCACGAGTCTATGGGGACATTTCCCACCCCCTCACAGTGATCAGGAAACCTTTTACAATGTGACATCAGAACACACCATTCCCCTCGTAAACTCATCTAGTGGGATCCTATTCCATCCCACTTAGTACCACAAGGGAGGTCCTCTTCAAGGCCAATGAACTGGTTGAGTTACTTCTTACCCCAACCTCCCTTTCTTCCTTTACTCCAGCCCACTTTCTCCATTGTTCTTCCTGCCTCTCATACGATCATTGATCGTATATAAGGTCATTGTATTGGCTACTTCCTCCCTGTTGGATTGCTTCCACTATAAGGTCATTGTATTGGCTACTTCCTCCCTGTTGGATTGCTTCCGTCAGATGTCTGCTTAGCTCACTCCTTTACCTCCTCAGGTCTCTGCTGAATATATTATCTTCTTCTCCAGACCACCTTATCCAAACCATCCTTGGGGTCTCTTTCTTCCTACCACCTTGCTTTGTTCTTTTCCATTACACTTTTACTGCTTGCTGTTGAATTCCCTCAGTTTTGTTTTGCCTCCCACTCTGTATCTGCTACAGTCTAAATGGGATGTAGGTAAAGACTGTCTTGTGCATAGTTTCTGGCACAAATTGGGTATTAATATATTTATACTGAGTAAATGAGGTACCATGGGTATAAAAAAAAGAGTTACTCTTTTTCTGTATAAGCATACACACACACACACACACAATTTAGATTTACCTATTTTGCGTGTATGAGTGTTTTGGCTGGTGACTGCAGAGGTCACAGGAGGGTATCAGATCCTTGAAACCAGAGATACAGACAGTTATAAGCCACTGTGTAGGTGGTGGGAATTGAACTCAGGTCCTTTGCAAGATCCCTGAGCCATCTGTCCAGGCCTCTCTGGATATGTTCTGTTAAGTGGTATCTGTCTATCCCCCAATGTCAAAAGTATCTCAGGCTATGATGTCCAAGAAAATGGAGTAGCGAGAACTTTAACTGTAAGAGAAACCAACAAACACTTTATCAAAACCATTTATGCTATGGGCTTGTGTGAAGAATGGAAAACAGCTCATAAGAGACACAGGATAAAGAAGACCAGGCCCACAATCGAAGACTCACAGATATCATTGTACTATTTCTGGAGGGATGTGACCGCCAGTGACTTACCACAACTATGTTTCTCCTGAGGGAGTTACCAGACATGGTTGGCCCACCCTCTTCTTATTCCTCAGCCTCATTCTGCCTTCTCCCAAGAGCTTCTTCAAAGTCCTACCTTGCTGCCTTCTGGCAGATGGCTTTCTTTTTATAGAGAGAACCTTGACATTTCTGTCATCTGTGTGAGACTGGAAACACTTCCTGACTTCCCCTTTTACGGTGTTGATGGAGACTCTTCTGCTGTGGACCTCAGTAGAAGCCAAGGAGATGGGAGAACCAAGGAAAGTAGATCCCTTCCCAATCAGGATGGAGACGATAGAGAGGAGTGGACTGAGTTTTTTTTTCCTCCTTTTTAATGACAGTCTGAGCTGGTGACTTCTTTCTCAATCAGGGCAGAAATGGAGTGGGACTGAAGGGAATGACTTCCCTTGGTTGTTGACTTAGCCAGATGTCTAAACACTTTAACAACTGAGCTAAATGTCCAAACACTTTAACAACCTATGTATTGAGTCTAAAGACTCCATTTCTGAGATGACAATGCCAGTGATCACTGGATTGGTTGTTTGTGCTATTTGGTTTCAGCAATAACACCCAGGAATTCATAGTAGAACTGGCTTTATGTATTATGTGACTTGCTACCAATGTTTTGGCAATCTTTTACTGATAGGTTTCTTGGTTCTAAAAGACAGCAGGGGCTTAGTTGGTGAAGTGCTTGTCCTCTAAGCATTAAAACATGAGTACATATAATCAGGAACCAAAGAAAATGCCAGACACAATGGCGCATGTCTACAACCTCAGTGCTAGGGGAAGGAGTGAGACAGATAGATCCCCGAGCTTGCCATACAGCCAGTCTAGCCAACAGCTGAGCAGCAGGTTCAGTGAGAGACCCTTGATGTGGGAATGATTTCTTATTAATAAAGAAACTGCCTAGGCCCATTTCATAGGCCAACCCTTAGGTAGGCGGAGAAAACAGAACAGG
>NC_022030.1:50526961-50534136 GCF_000317375.1 Microtus ochrogaster | reverse complement strand
ATATATATATATATATATATATATATATACATGTATATATATATATGAGCTCACTAAAGAAAATGAGTTTATAATTTTGAGAGAGAGAGATAGTAAGGGAGGATGGGCTAGACGAGGAAAGGGAAATTATATAATTATATTTTAAGTAAAAAGATTGCAATCTACAAAAAAAGGATAAAAAATATAGCTTATGTAGAATCTCACTAAAGTTTTAAAAAATTACCATGAAAATTGTCCACTAATTCTTTGTCTTTGGTGGGTCATGTGTATTTGAAATTTGAAGATAGCTCTAAAATTTTATTTATATCAACAACTAGTACTGAATTAAAATGTAAAATTATCGCAGTATTATATAAAGTCACATAGGGATCTTTGGAGTCTTTGTAACTAATGATTTGCTCACATTCTGATAAAAAGTGTACAAACCCTCTTTTCTTACAAAGGTAGTTTGGTTGTGCTCTTTGTCTTGTTACTTTCTGAGACTTTTATGTTTTCACTAGTGTAACCATCAGTGAATTTGCTGTTCTGGATTCTCTCAGGTCAAACTGATGATAACCAACCAAATGGCTTTAATATACCTTGTTTCAAATTAGTCCTTGATGTAACATGTAACTTTCACCGTCTTTCACATACTTCCACCTTTGGAACCACTGCTGCCCTAGTAGCACCTGGAAAAACCCCTAGCACGGAGGACAGAAGGTGACTCAAGTGCTTCTAGTATTTAAGGTCAGTAGGGATTTAAAAAGGTCCTCTGGACAAGAGACCCCTTATTTCTACAACTTCTTGTAGTCAGTGTCCATGATTCTCCTCTGAAGTAACCCTGGGGACAGGAGTATACCTCAGTGGTAGAGTGCTTGCCTAGTGTGTACAAGACCATGGGTATAACTCTTAGCACTGCAAAAGAAAGAAAGAGGCCTGGTGGTGGTGGCTCATGCCTTTAATCCCAGCACTCAGGAGACAGAAGCAGGCAGATCTCTGTGAGTTCGAGGCCAGCCTGGTCTAGTTCCAGGACAGGCTGTGAAGCTACAGAAAAACCTTGCCTCAAAAAGCCAAAAAAAAGAAAAAAAGAAAGAAAGAAAAAAATATTAAAGTAATTGCATGTGAAACACCCTCTGGTTCATTATGATCCTTAACCACATTACACACGCACACACACACACGCACGCACAGACACACACACACGTGCACACACATACACGTGCTCACGCACACACACACAGGAAAGAGAGACAGAGACAAAGGCAGTGAGAGAGAGATTTTGATTACAACCCAAAGTTTTCTTTTTTTACTTCTAAAAATGCTCAAGTCAGGTCAGACCAACAGCACCAAGTCAAAAACACTCCAAGCTTCAGTTATGCTTCAGTTCATCTTTGTCTTACGTGCAACATTGTCCTTCACTCAACTGTTGATGACAGTGGCTCTCTGGAAGATCTGAGATCCTGTGCATGTGTATCCTATTTAGCCCATCATCACTTTTGAGGTCTTCATCTTTTTATGTTCTTAGAATGGCTTTTACATGCCAATAGTAGAGACGCTCATAGAGCCATAGGTAGTCTGAATGCTGCTGATCGCAGACATCTGGATTTCATGTATAAATATGTAGTAGTGAGAGTCAAAGAACTTATTTTTGAGACACTGAATGAGGGGAATCCTGAATACTTTCCGAGAACTATACATGTGATATGACTAGTAGAGAACCCAGATGTGTCCCGGGGTACGAATAGAGAAAGAAGCACACAAGGTTACATGCATACCTGAAAAAAAAAACTAATAGGAAAAACTGTCAACAGCTGAACTCTCACAGTGAATGAACAAACCGTAGTTTCCCTCAAAGTGACTGAAGACTGTGTGTCCTTAATGATCGCATTCTGGAACAGGATGTGGGAAGCTGTAAAACTCTAGGTAGTAAATAGTTTATGCTTTTTGGGCCACACAGTGAGTTTCAAATGCTGACCTCCACCACGGATGTCCTGAGGCAATAGAGTGTGGTGTGTGCCAGTAGAGCTTTCTGCACAAGGCAGGAAGGGAGCTGAATTTGGTTTGAGGACAGGGCATCGTTTATAGACCCCTGATTTTAAAATAAATATTTAGTTTCTGAGAAAATGCCTTAATATATTGATTTATATTATATATTAAAATAGGATATATATTTAAAATATTTAAAAAATTATTAGATATACCAATACAATATAAGCAAGTATTCATTGTGGTTCCTTTGAGACTGGCAGACTTTTGTCCTCTGGGACATTGACAATTGTCACAGTTGGAGGTGGGAAACAGTGGTTGCTGCTATAGCAGGAACACCAGTGAGTCCTCTCAGCCCTCTATAATGCACAGGACGGTTCTGATAGCAAGGACTTATGCCTCACCAACATGAGGAGTGGTCCACTGAGAAGACCTGGACTGGGGGTGTCGGAAGGGTCATTTCCTCCCTTCCACCCTCCCTCTCTTCCTTCTTTCTTTCTGTCCTCCCTTCTTTCTTTCCTTCTTTCCCTTTCTTCTTTTTCTTTTCTTCCTCCCAGCACAGGTACATAACAGTCTCCATAATGAATCTTTTTACTTCAATCAATGAGAAAGGAGAACATAGGAAGACTGATATTGTAAAAGAGAAGAAATGATAATTTTGGTCCAGAGGCTACATTTTCAGAGACAAAACCATAAATAGAGCACTTGTTACCACAGTTGTTTTAGAGATAAGTAGAAAAACTGCAGTTTCCAGCATGCTTCTGTACTGGGTTTGATACTCCTGAGGCACATGTCATGGTCTATGCTACTATGAGTAGATGGGACAGATGCTGAGTGTCATTGCTGTGGGTTACCTCTTGAAGCTGAAGTTAGATTTTTAAAGACGAGTGAACTGAAATACAGTCACATGTTTCTTTACAATGGAGCAAGGTTCTGAGAAAAACATAGTTGGGAGATTCTGTTGTGCACAATGAAGTCCTTACACGATTCTAGATGTGTCGTTGATGTTTTGGATCAAAGTACAGTCTGTTGCTCCTAGGTCATGAACCCACACAGCACGTGACTTTATTGAATACTGTCGACAAGTGTAAGTATTTGTGTTCTTAAGCATAGGACAGACGCCATAAAAAGGTGCTATAAAAGGGAAAAGATGATAAACTTGTATGGGACAGATGCCATGACCGGAGTTCACAGGGCTGGCAGTCACCATGCCCCTGAAAGAAGGTGAAGGCCTAGGACACTACTATTTACTTTTGCAGAGTTTATAACTGCTGTATACTATATTATTTTCAAATTTTTCAGGAGTAAATTAGACGCGATGACATTTTTACTCTGTAAGCACTTGCACTTTTTTAACCTTAGGACTTTGGTAAAAAAAAAAAAAAAACATTGCTCACAATGCAAAGACACTGGAGGACTGTGCAGAAATAGTTTCTTCCTTTATAACATTATTTTCTCTCCATTATTATTATTGCTTCATTTCCCAACTTGGCTGTGGAAAGGTGAGACGTGAGCATGCACCTTTACCCCCTCTCTAGGTTCCCCTTCTGAGGGCTGTAGTCCTAATCCTCACCACTCCCTTAGAGCAAACCTGGTTGGTATTCCCCAAATACTCACCCAGCTTTACTATAAACAGACAAAGTCCACGCGAGTCGTTTGCGGAGCTTTACAGCAGGGCCTTGGCACCAGTCTTACATCTAACTCTTTGATTATAGTCTGGGGTAAGTCAGGGACATAGGAGAGGTCACTTTTGTCTTGAATGTTTTCAAAATCCTCATATTCTGACTTAAACTTTTTTATGGAGATCTCCGTGCACTTGCTCTGTCCCGTGATTCCATCAGCAAGTGCCCAATAAGTTGCCTTCTGTATGGACCTGGGTCCGATTGCCTCTTGTCTTTGGTCTCACAGCACCTGGGACTTGATCCTACATCACGGGGTTAGGTTTATCTGGTGCACTACTGTATTGGTTACTTTCCTTGTTGGTGTGGGTGACAAGAATCCTTGACCACTTAAGGGAGAAGAATTTATTTGGGAACATAGTTTTAGGGGACATAGAACATTACAATATGGCAGCTGAAATGATTCTGCAGTGGCAGGAACTCAATGGCTCGTTCACATCTTAGCAGGTCAAAACATAGAAAGTTTAGCTTAAAGCCAGAATACTGTCTTCAAGGCCCGTTCCTAGAAACCCACTTCTACTGCTTAGACTACAGTCTCAAAAGTTCTGCAACTTTCCAGACGTGCAAGTGTTTGGACATATCAGTTTGTGAAATGACTTAGTCAGTGTTCTATTTCTGTAAAAAGACACCATGACTATGGCCAGTGTTATAAAGAAAAGCATTTAACTGGGGCTAGCTTACAGTTTCAGAGGTTAAGTCTGTTATTGTCATGGTGGGGAAACATGGCCACACACAGGCATTTAAGGTGCTAAAGAAGGATCTGATAGTTCCATGTCTAGACTGGCATGAAGCAGGAAGAGAGAGAGAGAGAGAAAGTCACTGGGCCTAGTTTGGGCTTTTGAAACCTCAAAGCATATCCCCAGTGACACACTTCCTCCAACAAGACCATACCTCTTAATTTTTTCCCATAGAGCCACTGCCTGAACATTTACATATAAAAGACTGTGGGGGGCATTCTTATCCATACCACCACATGGGAATACATTTTACAGCCAAACCATAGCATCTATCCTGGACCAGGGTCAGCAATGTTGTTGTAGCTTAACAGTTTTGCTCTCTTTCTCCTCTCTCTCTCTCTCTCTCTCTCTCTCTCTCTCTCTCTCTCTCTCTCTCTCTCAATAAGTGGTACACATTAATATAATTTTGAAAATTACTTAACAGTAAGCACATAAGTCAGTAGCACTGAATTAATCATTATCATGTCTCATGCACTTTACACAGCTCTATATAGTATTGTAATCACTAACAGAACAGTAGGCTTTTCTATATCAGCATCATCACTAACACATGAGTGTGGCTAAGACATTAAGAAAACAATGGTATTACTAGACACTAACATTTCTGCTGTTTCCATATACTGTACAGGAGCGCCATCAGATAAGCACTGAATATGATACCTGACTGTATAGTTACATAGAGTTAAGAGGAGACATACGGAATGGGTTAATCCTGGGAACAGAAAGGAAAACTGGGAGGGAGGAAGAGTAGAATACTTGCTGAAAACTACTGTCTTCTGTGAAACATTTTATCATTCCGCTTTATGAGAAGAAGATCTTAGAGTCAGTTTTTTACTTTCTTTCTACCTTACATAGGAAGAGTGCAAGATTTGCATCCATATGATTGGACATCTTTTCAAGTGTAAATGTTGAACTTTTTCACTGAAAGGTTAGAAATTTTAACTTGGCAATTTCTTGTTGATCAAGAGGGAAGTCTGCGAATCTTTGAATTTGACATGGCAAAGGGAAGTTTCTAGCTTCCCTTCAAGCTGAAGCTCAGATGCCTCCTATGCTCTATCCTTGTTCTTCCACAGCTCTGGATTGCTCTTGGATGTAGCACTTTCCAGGTTCTACGATGGTCTATGTCTTCATTCGAAGGTCTCCTCTCCCAGAAATGTGTTGTCATTAGTAGGAATTAAACAGATATCATGGCTCCTTGCTCTCATAATATGTTCCCTATTAAACAGCCTTGCATGTGATAGAGGCAGAATCCATGCAGCTTTGAAAGGAACTTCCTTCTTCCTAAAATGTGTCATGGAAATTCACCAGAGACAGAAGATGATGGGTGGACACAGAGTAGGGTTATCACGCCAAGTTAATATTCACCTATCATAGACACTGAAGGAAGCCATGCAATGTCTAGATGATCCTTTTGTTAGCAATTCTATTAATATTTTAAGTAAAACATATGTGGCAATGCTACTTTTAAAGATGCTTACACTGAAGGAAGGCCTCAGCTTTCTGCTGTCTGTATATAGACACCCATAAGCTCCTTCCATAGAAGAGATACTCGGCAACTTTATATGGGAAGGTATGGAAAGCAAGACCCTGATATCCTACTATATGTAGAAATCAGAACTTGTGACAATCGTGTCCAAATTATTTGAAAAGAATAACTTCCAGAGACTTCCCCCACCACTTGTAAAAATCCAGCCAACCAAAGGAGAAATCCTGGCGATAACTTTTTGTCAAAGGATAACTTCAATCAGAGTTATTTTGAAAAATAAGGAAAACAAATGGCCAGTAGTAGATATTTTAAAATCATGTTCAATGTCCTTAGTGTTCAAGAAAACACAAGCCAAAACTGCTTTGAGATTCCATCTCGCTTCAGTCATTAAGGCTGATATTAAGAAAGTAATATAACAATATCTTCCCAACTTATTTCAACTAATGCTGGAAAATATATGAGAGAAAAGCTCTTATTCACTGGTGAGAATGCAAATGTGTAACTATGGGGACATTAATTCAAAAATTTCTGAGAAAAGTAAAAATGGACCTACTATGCGACCCAGCTATAGACTCTTGGCTTTGTAGAAGCTACTTGAAGTGCTGCCACAGGGATTTATGCATATATGTACATCCATATTCAATGGTGCACTATTCAGGTGGTCAAGAAATGGGAGCTGCCTGGATGTCCATAAAATATGAATAAGTAAGGAAAAGGTTACACACACACAATACACATGTGCGTTATATCAATCTTATGTAACCATAAATAAAAATGAAATCATAACATTTGTAGGACAATGTATGCAACTGGAAATCATCGTGTGAAGTGAAATAGGTTAGACTCAGAATGACAAATTTTGTATGTTTTCTCTCCTACTTATCTCAGTCCCAAATCTAAAAATGACAGCTCTTTTTTGTGCCTATTTAGATATGAGAAGGAGGGAAGCAGACAGGAGATGAAGAGAGTGGAGGGCACAGGAAAGCTGAGCACAGACTTCAAGGCCCCGTGAGTCATGACAAGGATGTCCACTCTCTCCATACCTCTTCAATATAGTGCTTGAAGTTCTAGCAATAGCAATAAGACAACATAAGGGGATCAAGGGGAGTCGTATTGGAAAGGAAGAAGTTAAGCTTTCATTATTTGAAGATGATATGATAGTACATATAAGCGACCCCAAAAACTCTACCAAAGAACTCCTACAGCTGATAAACACCTTTAGTAATGTGGCAGGATACAAGATCAACTCCAAAAAAATCAGTTGCCTTCCTATACACTAAGGATAAGGAAGCAGAGAGGGAAATCAGA
>NC_022030.1:50504172-50524888 GCF_000317375.1 Microtus ochrogaster | reverse complement strand
GGAGGCAGAAATCCTTAATAAATAAATACATTTTTTAAATACATTTAAAAAAAAACAAGGCTCAACTGTGGAGGAGCAGTGGATGGGTGGGGTGGGGTCAGGGAGGGAACTGCAAAGAGGGGAGGAGGGGAACTGATCGGGCGGGATGGAAAGAAAAATAAATATAAATAAATAAATGAAAAAAAATAAAGAGGCTTTGTTAGCTATGACAGGATCAGACACAGGCAGACAGGACACTCCTTTGTTGCTGCCATCTTTATTGAGGTTTAATTGACATACCATAAAAACCAGCAGCTAAGCTGCGCGATTCAGTTTTAGTACATTCCCCAGGCTGTGCAACCTTTACCAGTGTCTGTTTTTGGATAAAGAAGAACAAATTATCGCAGATCCATCAGCAGTCTCCCGCTTTCTGCTTTCATTCCCTCAGCTTTTCACTGGACAGTCCTAGCATTGCCTCTCAGCTCTTACTGCCAGGTCCGAACAGTTCACACTGAAGGAATTGCGTGTGGGTAGCCTTTCCTAGCACAGGGCCTCTTCCACCTAGGACAGTGTTTTCTTAGGTTCATGCGTTTTGTTGTTTCTATTGCCTCAGTCATTTTGGTTACTGGGTAGTATTTCATTGCGTTTATCTATTCATTAGGAGACGACACTTGAACTGTTTCTACTTGTTAGCTACTGTGAGCACAGCCATCCATGAAGTCTGTGCATGGATGTGTGTTTTCACTCTTTTGGATGTATGTCTAGGAATGAGCTTGCCGGGCCCAACCCTCTGATTAAACACTCGAAGAATTGTCAAACTGTTGCCACAATCTCTACTCCATTTCTCACTCCCAGTAACGATGTTGTGAGGTTCCATTTCTCTACCACACTGGCAGCTCTGCCTGTTTTCTTATTGACTGAAGCCATCCTGGTGGGCGTGAGGCGGTATGTTATGGTGGTTTTGATTTGCATTTCCTGAGTGATTCAGAACCCTAAGTATCTTGAGCTTTCACACGTGCTCACCGGGCACTTAGATAGCCCTTTTGGAGAAATGGCTACTCATGCACTTTGTTCATTAAACAATTAATTAAAGTTTAATAGATGTATTTTGTACATTCCTGTTTGTGTGCATGTGCAAATGATTTTTTTTATTTGGTAATGTGTCATGTAGGTGTACCATTACACTTCACTGGTGGTCACTCCCTGAAGTCCCCATCCTCCTTTCTCCCTGTTGCTGGCTTTTATATAATTTACTGTATTCTTTATTTTGTCGCATTGCTTGAACTTTAAGATGACAGATATAAAAGCCACTGCATAATCCATGGTCAAGAAGATTGACTTCTGTATTTACCGCAGGGGATTTGAAAGTTTAAAATTATGAGCTATTTGGGGTATATTGAGAGTTTAATATTATTTTTTTCTAGCACTATTTACTGAGAAGACTCTTTCTTTCACCAACTGCCATTGTCACAGTAAGCAAAAAATCAGTCCTTCAAAGGCAGGGGTTTAACTCTGAAACGTTCTTTGCCCGTGGCCACAATTGTCCTCGAACCCATTTCTTGGTTACAGCAGCTTTGCCGCAAAGACTGGAGTGAGAAAACAGGCTTCCTTCCTTTTGTTTTTGTTCATTTTAAGACATGTGGGCCATTCAGGATCCCTTTAGAGTCCATATTATTTTAAATACTTTTTATTTCATTTCTAAGAAGATGCTAACTTGGCTTTAAGTGGGAACTGTGTTGAATCTGCAGGTGAATGTAGTGTGGCCATCTTATTAAGTCTATTTTGTGGAGATGGAGTATGTAGCCTTTCTTAGTAGTTTAATGGCCTTTTTTAGTTTTTAGTATATTTTTACTTTTGTCAAATTAAAAAAAAAATCATTATGCACAGACCTGTGAGTACATATACCAGCTGTGTGCATGTGGAGGCCGGGGATAAATTGAAGGAATAGCTCTCTGTTTCTATCATGTAGGTTCTGGGGATCAAAGGCAGGAGGTCTGGCTCAAAGAAAAATGCTGTTATCTACTGAGCCATCTTGCTGGTCCATTCCTTTCTCCATTTATGCCTATTTTATCTTTTTATTTTCTGAGCTGATACCACAGGCAGGTGGCACCACAAGCAGCTCATATTTAATTCCTTTTGATGGCGTCATAAAGCCATTTTCTTAGTTGCGTTTTAGACTAGTCACTGATAGTAGACAGACAGGCAATCGCTTTTGTGCAGTGAGATTGAGTCTTGGCCCTCAGTGAACTTGGTTATCAGTGCTAATCATATCAGAGGATTTAAAAAAGGATTTTCCATGTACAAGCTTACATTATGTGGATGTTTATTCAGGTCCCACTTCCTTTATCGTCTGGATGCCCCCTCCTTCCCTGTTTCATGATTCATTGGTTGTGCTTCAGTGTTCAGTGCAGGGCTAAGCAGAACTGGCGATAAACATCCTTGTCTTTTTGTTCATCCCTCAGGATCAAGGATTAAGCCTTTCAATAGTAAGCGTGACTTTAACTTTGGGGTTTTCATGGATCATCTTTATCAGATTGAGGAATTTCTCTGTGACTCCTAGATGGCTGAGTATTTTTATCATGAGTAAGCATTTGAGTCTATCAAGTATTTCTTCAAATGGGTGTTGTTTTTAACGTTGCAGTACATATCTTCAGTTCCATACCAGTCTAGTTGACTGTATAATTAGTCCCGTTTAACTGTGATCCATAAGTCTATTATGGAAGAGATTCGATTTTGTTTGTTAGTGTGCTGTTGAGGAGTATTCCTGTCATTTCGCAAAATTTTCAAAAAAAATTTATCTTACTCTTCATTATGCATATGTATGTGTCTGTGAGACCAGAAGTGGGTATCAGATTCTCCTATAGCTGGAGTCCGAGGGGAGCCGCCCAACTTGGTCCTCGGCAGAGCAGTACCTGCTTTTTATTGGTCCCTATGTCTGTTTCCACAAGATGTCCTGACCCGTGGTTATTTTCTCACGAGCGGTCTTTCTCTTCTCTTACTGTCTGCCAACACTGTACTCACGGAAGGAGTTGGAAATTTTCTCTCCTGACTTTTTTGTTAAAGCTGTGGGAGTTTGACAGCAATTTTTCTTTGACTGTTTGATGGAACTAACCAGTGGACCAACCTTACCCTGGGGTTTTCTTTGTGAAGAAAATCTATAGCTGCTAATATGATCCCTTGTTTAAATCTATCCAAGAGTCTATTCTAGTTCTGACGCAGTTTCACAAAGGTGGCCCTTTCATTCAGGTTGTATGTTTGGCTGGCATGCAGTTGTCCATAGTCAGCAGTGATGCGCTCTCATTGCTGAGAGGATTTCCCTTTCTATCTACTTGGTTATTGTAATTAAAGCTGCGAATGCTGTCCACCATGACTAAGAATAAGGACTGGATTCCGTCTACTTCCTCTACTGCTTTGGATCCAGTGCCTTGTTTACTCTCCTCCATGTGTTACCATTTCCTCCCTTTGGCTGCTTCACTTGCTTTACTCATGTGTCTTGAAGAGGAAGGTAAGGGGACTGACTTGACCTCCTTCTTGGTTTTAATGCAGGTGTTGCAGCTGTGGCTTCCCTGAGCACTGAGCTCACAGCCTCTCCTAAGATTTGGAAAGCTGTATTTTTGTTTACGACTCATCTCAAAGCATTTTCTGACTTCTAGTGATTTTTGACATTTTGGTTATTTAGCAACATGTCAATAGATTTTTATACACTTGTGAATTCCCAAATTGCTTTCTCCTTTTGATTGATGGTTTAATTTCATTTTTTTTAAAAAAACATACTACTTATTATTTAAAAACTTTTGAAATTTATTAGGACTTCTTCAGTAACCTGTTATATAATTCATCTTGGAGATTCTTTCATCTACAGCAGAGAGGAATGGCTGTCTTATTTCTGGGTAGAAAGTTCTAGAGATGCCTGTTGTCTGGTTGGCCTAGAATACTATCTAAGTTGCCTATTTTGGGGGTGGGTCCTTGACCTGCTTTTTCTGATAATCACTGAAAAGTATGGAATGGTACTCTTCAGTTTGTATTATTGACTTTTCTCTTCCTCTCTTCAGCCCTGTCAATTTTTGTATTTAGTATTTTTTGTATTTTGTATTTAGTGATGCAATTGGTTGGTGTGTGTATATTCCTAACTTTCACATATATTCCTATATTCCCTAATGTATATTCCCTTTAATAGTCTGAGACTCCCTTCTTATCTGGAGCAGTGTCTGTTTTGTCTAAAATCTTTCACATCTAGCACAGGGCTAGCAAATCCCAGTTATTTATTTATTTATTGATTGATTGGATTCTTTTGCTTCCACTCATTTTTTTATGGTAGACAGCCCTTATCATACATTAGAGATAACAACACATTATTATTATCATTATTATTATTATTATTATTATTATTATTATTATTATTATTATTATTACTGTCACCATTTCGGGATTGCCTTTCAGATTGTTCATTGCTGATAGTATTTGTTTCCTGACCTCTCTTAGGCTCTGTATTAAGTCCATCATCACAAAGAACAAAAGGCAGGTGAGGAGATTGGGTTGTAGTATTGATTAATGGCATATAACTATAGACGAATCTTAGAGCTGTTGATGGAAGATCAAGATGAAGATGATGCTTGAGGGTAGGTAGTGAGGATGGTATTTTCCTAAGAGTTTGGGACACTTCTGTCATGTTGCTTTACAACCTGCTCGGGATGTTGGTCTAGAAATTCAGAATCTTCTGTGACGGCTAAGTATCAATCACGTAATCACAAACTTGTGTTGCAGCATGCCCGATCTTCCCCCTCCAGGGCTGGCTCTGGGAAGGAAACTGGTGTGACAATAGGAGTATGAAAATGTTCCCATTCAGAGGCTGTTCCTCTCTTTCAGAGAGAAAAAAAAAAGAAAGAGGGAG
Organism: Microtus ochrogaster; assembly: GCF_000317375.1. NCBI lineage: Eukaryota > Metazoa > Chordata > Mammalia > Rodentia > Cricetidae > Microtus > Microtus ochrogaster. Next base: position 50,520,018 of record NC_022030.1, on the reverse strand, counting down.
ATTAAGTTAAACCTGGAAAGATGCCATTTCTGGGCCACTAGTCTGAGCAGCTTTTCTTCTTCCTACACGGAGGGGAATTAACATGATTCTCCACTCCCTTGCTCTGCGCTCCTCTTGGCTCCCCTCCCCTCCCAGCCCCCACCTGACCTTCACACCTTCCCAACATTAGGGAAAGGCAGGAAGTTTTCCCTGTGGGTTTTCTCTGTGATGACATGAGGAGCCAGATTAATCAATGGGGGAAAACCCCGAGTGAGAACACGCCTTCTTGTGTACATTCCCAATATTTTGCTATAAGTAAGGCTCCTGGTGGAGCAGAACACTCACAGGGCACTGGATAGGCAGCACTGAGCACCTAGCACTGAGCTGATCACTCCTGGAGCTGAGAATGTCTTGCACTGGAAAGAGCCTGCTCTTCATTTTTGTGGCCTCGATAGTGCTAGCTCACTTCTGCAGCCAGTCAGAAGGTAAGTGTGGCCCCTTCTGCTGGTCCAGGAGGGAAAAAGTCTTTCCTCATCCCTAGACCTCATGTGGAAGTGCCCTGTGGACAGCAGCCTGCTAAGAAGTGTGTAAGAGGGACTGGTTGGCTCATGAGTAGGAGGAGGAGGAAAGAGTAACCAAGGATCTTCTCTGCTGTCAATTCTAGCAGCTGTGGAGATAAGTGGCTTTCAGAAACACTTCTACTTCAGGATAAGGTCCAAGTTCCTTTTCTGGGAGTGATGTTCTGAGTGTGACAGTCTCAAGATATATGGTCATTCAGAAAAGTGGGGAACATTTCACTTCCAACCTTTCATTTTTTTAAACCTCCCAACTAAGTAATAGTAGTAAAGTTCATAAAATCCCATTAAGGTTCCGACTGTGACACTTGGCCTCAGTGTCCCTGTGAGGCCTGGAGGACATTGTTCTTCAACTTTGAGATAACATTTATTCAGTCCCTTTACAGCAGGTTACACTTTAACTTCGAGGAGTGCCCGCGTATTGCTTTATTATATCACTATCTACAACAGGTGCATGCCTGAAAACACGTGGTGAACTTTATGAACGGGATTTAAATTCCACTAGCCCATGCAACAGTTTCAGAGCACTTTGAGCACAACTCCTAATGGTTACGATTTCCTCTGCGTTTTTTTATTGTAGTTCCTAGAAAATCATATTTTTTTTTTGTAATTTCACTACTACTCTGGCCTACTCGGTAGCCAGAGGTCAGATTAAAATTTGACTCCCTTATCCTATATTCTGAATATGAAATGCTTCTCTATACAAGTCTTTTATTTTTAAAGGATGGTGGTGGGGATGAATACCCATATTCTTGAGTGATTAGGGCAAACAGCAATGAGATAATTGAATTTCTTATTAAAGACTTAAAGAAGCCATGGGCTTGTATACTGTGTTAGTTTGATGTGGGATTCCCCTCTGCATGTTGTGAATATGTTTTATTACCATTAGTTAATAAAGAAACTGCTTCGGCCTGTGGCAGGGGAGAATATAGCCAGGTTGAAATATATATATATATATATATATATATATATATATATATATTTATATAAAGTATATATATATAAAGTAGTTGAAGTCAAAGAGACGCTGTGTAAAGGAGACAGATGCCAGAACTTTACCTGGTAAAGCACAGCCTCATGGTGATACACAGAATAATAAAAATGAATTAATTAAGATGCAAGAACTGTCTAGGAATATGCATAAGCCATTGGACAAGTAGTGTTCTAATTAATATAGTTTCTGTGTGATTATTTTGGTCTGGGCAACCAGGAAACGCCTGAGCAGACTTTGCCTACATTAGTTGAACCAAAACATTACAGCTTCTTATTTTTAAAATAAATGGTATCTGGGAGCTATGTTAAATTAGACCTCAAAGAGCCTCCACTAGGTTTCCAAATAGGAAAACTCTTTCCTGTGAACTCAATGGAATTTATATTTTTTTCTTTTAGCAGCAAGCAACTTTGACTGCTGCCTTCGGTACACAAAGCACATTTACCCTTCCAAAATTTTTGTGCGATTCACGAAACAGCTGGCGGATGAAGCTTGTGACATTGATGCTATCATGTAAGTTATTCATTAAGTTTTTAATACCATTATGTCAGGAACACATGGAGACTTCAAAAACATGTTAACCTATTGGAATTTTATTCAGAAATAATACTTGGAACAAAATAGTTTTATTTCATATGTACTTCAAAGTCTAAGTAGGACCGGAGTAAGTCCGAAGTTTAGATTTTGAAAAAGTAAGCATTGCCCAGGGCAGAAGTCACTTTCTAGAATAATGTTGAATGTAATGCATGGAAGACACCTTGGAATGCTGATTTTTTTCTTTACTGGAAAATGAGACTAACTATAATATCACTTAAAATATTCATGGTTCATTTAGGATATTTTGTTTTGGAATAATACAAGCTACTAGCCACATACATACCTGTTACAAACCTCTGGCAGCAACAACATTGAATGAGAAGTCTGGGATTACATCTTCTGCAACTGCATAGTCATCTGTTACATCACAGGGAGAGTCTAAAGAAGTCCCTTCCATTCCTTCTAGCAGGATGGACTACATGCATTTTCCATTTCCTTTCATCTCTGCAGCCAAATGCTTAGTCAGTGGAACAATAAACTAGCACGTGAAGTTTCCTGCATGTTCTATGCAAAACAAACACATTTAAATGCTTACTGAACACAACTACAAGTTTTCTTTTTTGATTTTCAGCCTTTACACAAAAAGGAAAGGATCCGTGTGTGCTGATCCGAAGCAGGACTGGGTGAAAAAGACCATGCGCTACCTCAGGTATGGGTCACTGACAGACAAGCAGTCTGTTCTAAAGACAGAATAAAGGGTGTAGGCGGCAGGCCTGTTGGAGGGAGGTCTTCAGTCTAGAGACATAGGGCTTTAGAAGAGGGAATTTGAGTTAGACCATGCAAACACAGACTTCATTTTGCACTTACACGTCAACACCATCGTCGTGTTTGTTATTATTTTAACATAATAACTTTTCTCACGTGATGGTTTAGATTTCCCTGGGCGTCTGATAGTCATTAGCTACTTGATTCTCCTTGCAAGGATGTTTCCTCTTTGTATCATTTATAGACTTTCTGACATGTGGTTGGTTGCTAAATCCTGAAAGACAAATTGACTTAAAAAGAGACCAGTGATTCTGGTTCACATCAGTAATGTAGCACTTGATCAACAGATGGTAGCTAACACGATTGCACTACATACAACGAACGCAGAAAGTTGAGAGAAGTGTCCGTCTCCTGTTCCTGTCATTAACTGGCTTTAGTTATGTTGAGCATGGCCATCCTTCCTCAGACGAGCTGCAAGAATGAAGGCTTGTGATATAGCTACCATCCATTCCTCTATTTGCAGTTCACACGTTTCCTCTTCTATTACAGCCTAAAAGCTAAGAACAAGAAGAAGGTGTAAAAATGGATGCATTTCTGGGATGAAATTGGACACAGCCCAAGGACGAAATGCTCACAGCTGGGGCTGGAGGCTTTCCCTACACATCATTGCACAGACCTGATTCATGTCCCACTGGACTTGTCCAATGGATGAAGTTGATTCATATTGCATCATACTGTGTCTTGTTTAAGCTCATGTTAGAGTTAAATGGTATTTTATGTTATTTATAGATCTTGGTTTTCTATGTTTAGCTATTTAATGTTAATTTCCCACAAGCTAAGGGAGGATTTGGTGTAAGGTATAATATTATGTCTAAGGAAATAAAATTATATGGACCCTTCATGTAAGCAATAACTTGTTGTAAAAAAGTATTTAATTTTCTTCTGTGTATTTAATTGTCTCTTAAACTGATGTGATTATCTTATATAGCAGAAAAGAATTATAAATGTATTGAAAATAAAAGACCTGAAAAGTTACTTGTTGATAGAGTCACGTATTACTTGTCAAGATGTGTAGTAAAGATATTTAATGATACAACACACGTGAATATTTTTCTGAAAAAAAATCTATCTTCAGTTAATTTTTCCTGGCTTTCCCCTTTGCTTCTGCTCCTCATGGCCTGGCCTTTATCTATATTGATTACAACAAATAGGTTGCACTTTTATAGTTGTAAGTCATCCCTCCAAAATTAGAATTGTCCTATTTTTGAGATGCATACTCCAGTGTTTACTGATACAAACATTTTGACATAAATAAGTAGAGCCATATTCTTTGGGGCTATAGAGAAACAGCAACCATTTAGAAAACACTGGGCAAAGTCACTTGGCTCATCTCATTAGCAGCTCTTTATCTCAACTGGGGATGTTTCTCTGCTTTTAAATCCTGAGCCACCTTTAAGCAGTTCTGCAAAGGAAAGTCACTACTTAGGAAGGTCCTAGAAGCCAATCGCCTTAGTAGCCAGAAGGGAGACTTAGCACCTTAAGTCTAATGGTTAAAGCTAGAAAAAATGCTAGCAATAGGCCTGTCAAACAATGGAGATTCACCAGTGTGTCCCCATAGTCCTCCAGATGACCTGCGTTTGTTTCTAAAGAGCACCAAAGACCACTGAAGACATTTATGCTGATGCAGTAAAGCAAAGTTCACACACACACACACACACACACACACACACACACACACACACACACACACACACACACACCAATGATGCAGCCCTGAGCTGGGTCTTTTGATGACAAGCTAAAAAGTATAGTGGCTCACTGTGCCCTGCAGACATCTACTCGCCGAGGAATAGTAAGTAACCTTGAGTCATCAGGGAAAGTATGCCTACCATCCTATTCATTGGTTCAACCAGCCTGGGATTAATCTCCTTCTGCGCCCAACACAAGTGCTAGAGAGATGAAGTGATGTAAGAGTTGGTAATGTGATCATAGTTAATTAGAGTTAAACCATGTGGTAAGAGGAAGAGATGACAATTACAGTGCCTGGTGGTGAGCTCTTTAATAGAGACAGTCTATTAAAGACTATCATTAGCGAAGGCTTCCAGAAGAACAGAATATAAAGGTTAGCCATATTAAATAGCTTATACTATCTTCTTGGACTATGACCAAAGCAGTTCCATGTGGCTCAGCTCAGCACTTGAGGTATGAAGGACCAGTAGGAGGTAGTCAGTTGGGAAGGGGACAGCTCAGAGTGTTTGGAAACATCCGGGGCATGTTTTAGTTGTCACAATATCTGAAGGTGGGTACCACAGGCATGCAGTGGGCAGGAGCCAGGTCTGTTAAACCTACTGGAATGCACAGAATACTTCTGCACAATGAATTATTGTCCCTCCTGAAATGTCAGTCATAGTCATGCACCCATGGGACAACACTGGATGAAACAAAACACAAGCAAGAGGTGATGTGGGTGTGCGATAGCAGATTTCGTAAAATAGCTTCCTTTATTGAGTAGAGTGGTTTGAGCTTGATCCTGAGGTTGCCACACAACCACTAGAAAGGCCAAGGCAGGTGGGATCTCTGGTAATGGAGGGAAGAGCGGTGAGGTAAATGAGAAATGTAGCTGCTCCGGCGTGAGAGATAATGAGATCCCAGTTAAGGTCAAGAGAGAGGGACAGGTAGAGAGGAGCTAGGCTGGTGAATATTGAGATAGCCTAGCTACCTTCTGTCCACTCTTACAGGCCATTCTTTCTTAGAACTGCAGAGATGAACAGAGTCAATGTCAGGATGTGGAAATTTGGCCAACATACGGGAGGGGTTGCTAGGTAAGCCTTGTAGAGGAAAGGGACATATTTCATTAATATTGTGAACATGTCTGAAGCTTTGGGAATAACTAGGTACACCTGTAGAGGTTGATGTCTCCTGGACAGGTGCTAGTTTCACAGCCAACAATGAAAAAACCCAGGTGACACTTGTATGGGCATATGCCCATGGGTATATTAATTGAACAAGCTATTTCAGAAATCATGTTGAAATCATAGTTGAACTTGGCCTCCAAGCACAGAAAGACCTCACTCTGTAACTTGAGTATTTAATGCATTCGTTTATTGGATTAACCATGGCTAGATAATGGATACAGTTTACAGTTTTTTTTTGTGTTTTTCATTTTGGAAAGTGTACATTTTCCTACTTGATTTTTACTTGAGGTATAATTTACACGAACTAAAATCCGTGCATCTTACATAAGACGATTTTTTTTCACATTGGTAAGTACCTGTTAGCAACCTTGTTAGCTTAAGGATAGTAAGTGTTTTCAGCACCTAAGATGGACTCATAACCTCTTCCATCTACAGCTCAAAGGAAACAGATGTCTGAGGTTCTTTCACAATAGATAGCCTCTTCTAGATTTCATATTCATGAAGCTACTGGATATACATTTTGGTATCTGGTTTAAAAAAATACCTAGAATATCCCTTTTAACTTGCTTTTCAATTATATGTGTAATTCATAAGTTCATGCTCATCCTTAGGGTCAAGCAATGGCAGTAACATAATGTATAGAGTGATGAATCCCATCAAGCCTTTGGGCCTCCAGCGAGAATATGAGAGGATGTCTGGATGACCACCAAGACAGGAGGCTTTACAAGTTTGTTTTCCCTACTATGGTTTTGACTCAATGAAAGCAAGCACTCAGTGTTTGTAATGGACTCGGGCACAATGCTGTGCTTTGGACAATGCCATGCATAGTCTCAAGTGGGACACCGATCTCCATTCCTTTAATGATTAGCATTGTTTTTTCGTAAAACATATGAACCTGCTCTTCACAAGTTTGAAAGGCTGACCCAAGAATCTTAATTTATATCTTATATTCCTATTTTCTTCTTCTTAGGCTGAATAGCAGCAGTGTGTTACAGGGGTAGGAGGCGTTGAACTCTACTTCATCTCCAGGAGGAGGTGAGTTAGATTTAGATATATTGGGATCAGTGTTATTCTTTTTTAAAGATATAAGGGGGCAATGATGGTCCCACAAGGAGCAGCAGTCCTACGAGGATTAGTGGTGGATTATCCAAGGCCTTTGTGAGTCCCCAGGCCTCAGCCAGTTCCCTGAGGCCTTGGCTGGTCACTGAGGCAGGTGAAAGACAGACAGATACATCATGCAGAGAGAGTTTGAGTATAGAGTTTATTCAGTGGGTTATGGAAGGGAAGGGGAAGTGGGAGAGGGGTGACGGGGGAGAGGAGAGAAGAGGCAGCAACCACCTCTTCTGAAAAGAGACAGACAGAGAAAGAGAGAGAGAGGAGAGAGAGAGACAGAGAGAGAGAGAGAGACAGAGAGAGACAGAGAGAGACAGAGAGAGACAGAGAGAGAGAGAGAGAGAGAGAGAGAGAGAGAGAGAGAGAGAGAGGGCTAGAAGCAGAAGGAAGATTTGCTTGCCTTGGGTGGTTGAAGTGGGGAGTGGGCAGGGCTTGCCTCTTAAAGGGACAGGTCAAACCATTACATTTACTTAGCCAGGTCTATGAGACAATGGACAGTTCCATACCACAAACCCTAGACAGGAGTAAAGCCACCAACTACCCCAGGATGTGACCAGCCCCTAGCTTTCTCAGGTCCCCTCCCCACTCCATGACCCCCACAAATAAGCAGAAAGTAGTCTTGAGAATCTGTTGTCCCAATTCTTTTAACCTGTTGTGCATAACCTCCTGCCTTTTTTTTTCCTTATAAAAACGAGGTGAGAATGTAATGGCTTGTTCTTCCTTCCGCTTCCAGCCTGCACTCTCTCTGTCTCACCTCTCTTTGAAAGAGGGGGCTGCTCTCTCTCTGTCTCTGTCTCTGTCTCTGTTTCTCTCTCTGTCTCTCCCCGTTTCCTCTTTCCTTCCATAATCCACTAAATAAACTATGCCCACTTTCTCTGCATGGCATCTTTCTGTCTCTGTCTCTCATCTGCTTTGGCTCCTCGTGGGACAGGCCTCTTAAACTAGCTAACTAGCCCTGCTAACTAGCCGAGGTCTCTCACCCTCCGCCTCCCACCCACATGGGATCCACAGAGGCCTCTGGTGGTGGGACCAGCTGCCCCTCATGGCCTGCTGTGGTCTCCCACCTGCTGCTGCTTTAAACCACCCACAGTGGCCCACTGTGCTCCCTGGCTCCCTGCCTGGGACCCACACCCTTCGTGGTCTGATGCTGCCCCTCGGAGAACTGCACCCTTTTATCTAAACCATTGCAATCAGGCCACATTGAGCTCAGTGCTTTGCAGCCCATAATTCTGGAAAGACAGAGTTGCTCATTTTAGTGGCAAGCACTTAAAGCATCCAGTCAGGACAGCATCCTGAGGTTAAGAGGCCAAAGAGAACAGAGGGAGGCTGATCATACATTGATTGTATGTGTTCACAAATTCCTTTCTCTTATCTATTATGAACACATTTTAATTGATTTTTAGTTTTTAATTATTTTAAATCTGGGCTTTTGGAGGCCAGAAGTCAACTTTGAGTGTTATCCCCTTTAGTTCTCCACCATATTTTGAGACAGGGTCTCTCTTTGGTTGTTCTGAACTCATGGTTAGGACTAGACTGACTCATCAGGCAAGCATACGGAATCTCTCTGTCTGAGCCACACAGCATGGGGCCTTTGGGAAATCAGGGGCCCCACTTTTATGGGAATGCTGAGGATCTGCAGTCAGGCCCTTATCCTTTCTCACTAAGCACTTGATGCGCTGAGCCATCGCCACAATTCACAACCACATTTTGAGACAAGCTCTGCAATTCTTAATGTAAATGATTTGACCACAGAGATTTCTCTTGTCTACCTTTGTCTTTTTTTGTGAGGGTAGTGGGTCAGTACAGGTTAGACTTCTTTATTAATGCTTCTAGACCACCTGAATGATTTGGGAGCAATTTATGGCCATCTCAAGGCAGTGGCTGGCATGCTAAAAACACACCAAGGATATCACTATGTGTATATGTGTGTTTGTACACATCCCCATCCTAGGGTCGTGGTGAGAAATCAGCAAGCTCTCCTTCTCTGTTTTAATGACTGAAGACAGCTTGGCCTTGGAATTTGGTTTAATGCAGATGAGGTACAGACTCCAAGTTGATCCAGTGCCATTGTCATCTTCAACAAGATAAAGTCTAGAGTGATTGTGGCAGCTATCCCGACTCTTTCATCACCCATTTCCGGTCCTTGTATTTGGTGGGTTGGGCTCAATCTGATCTGACGTGAGATGCTACAATTTGTTGTTGAAAGGGCTTTACTTCCTTAGTTTCAACCCTCAGGACTCATCAACTGGCCTGCACCTTTCCATGTGCCTGAGTTTTGCTCCTCCACCATTCTGTACAGCCTAGCCTGACCTTGCCTGCGTCTAACACACCCTGCTCTCCTCCCTTCCCTGCGTGGAAGTTAGCTGTACTTTCTCTGGATAGTAGAACCTGCCCGCACATGAGTCATTGTGGGTGCCAAAATCAGTTTGAGTAAAGAGATGTTTCCTGTTTTACAACAAAGGTGTAAAATATTGTTCCCCTGAGCCTAACCAACCACAAAAACTCCACCAACAAAATCCTTAGCTCCTACATTTGTCCTGCAATTAAGAAGGACAAAGAGATATTTCTTAAACTCTTAGAGGGGGTTTTAATAGTTTAGGGAAGGGCCAGGAGTTCTACTTGGGCCTTGCAGGTTCTGCCAGGGTTTCCAAGGAACATGCTACTAAACAAGTAAGGATGTGCTTAATGTTGTTGGGTGGAAAACATCTTTACACCAAAACTCTTGTTCATGATGTCTTAGTGAGTGTGTATGTGCTAGGGCGTGTGCATGTGGCCTCTCGAGTGTATGTGAGCTGATGCTGCAGAAGTGCCTGGGGATGGGGTTACAAAAAGCAGTGGTCATCTTGGAAAAGTACTTTCATGCTTGGGATGGTGAAACCTAGCAACGGACTTCAGCGGTGAGTGACAAGCTCTGTGCTGGCCCGCTCCTGAGGATGGCTCCTGAGGATGCTTCCTGATGTTTAAATTCACTAGCAGCAACTTTGCTTGGCACTTACATCTGCTTTAATCAAATTTTCATTCCAAAAATTTCTCCAATCTCTTGATCCCTCCTTCCCACCCATCAGCCCAAGTCCCAGAATGCAACACTGAATCAATTTCCCATCCATATTTTTCATCCCTTTCCTCCCTAGTGCAACATGCACACTTCAATGCTTTCCTTGTGGCCCAGTCTTGTCCATCTTCTTGATGCTCAGGTGACTGCTGATCACAGCGCTCCTCCACCATTTGTTGTCTGTAAATTCATGGTCCTCCCAAAAGGCTGGGTATCAGTGTGCTTGGCAGAGCAAAGATTGCTCTGGACAAAGTTGAACCAAGCTGTAACAGCTGGAGAGAGAAGCCAGGACTAAATCTGGACTCAGTTTTGCTGAAACAAAGGAGAGAAGAATTTTTCTAAGAGATGAAGTAGGGTATTGTAGGCAATCTGTGTTTGTTAATTGGCTTTGCCAATAGGAGAGTACATCCACCCTAACTTCAAGATGAAACTTACATCTTGGAACAACCCTAGGCTCCAGAAGTTAGGCTTTTCTCCTAAGGGCAGAGCTGGGAGTAGGGCATTAGGTTCCTGTTTTTGATGATTACCTTTCAAAGGCTGACTCCTGGGTCCTAGAGAAAGTCATACCTGGGTTCTAAAATATGTTTTTTCAAAAACTTAAATCTCAAAGTGGCGGGGAAAAGACACTCACAAAAAAGTTTTTCAATGTAGGAAGGAGGTGATGCCAGAGTCCTGTAAGTGGGGCAGCCTGACTGCAGTTCAGTCCAGCTAGAGGAAACTTCAAGGCCTTGTGGCTATCTTTCAGATGACCCCATGAATTCACACACCATGATTCTGCACAATGTGATAAGAATACCCTCACCCATGCCTTTAAGCCACTCAGATTTTGTATTATTGTCTCAGTTTTGGCCTCTAAATTATAATGTGAAAGTAAACGTCTCCACAAGGGTGGGCTTTTCTGGCTACCTGATCTCAGTAGGTCTTTAGTAGCTTATTTCATAGCATCTTGTTAATAGTCAGATGCCTGGTAAATAATTTGTCTTAGCACTTGAAAAAATGGGAAGGATTAAATGAACTTACACTTGGAACTTATTTCTGACTCCTGGCAGGCACCCAAATGTTGTCATCGCTGACGCATTCATTGCCTGTATTTTATTCATGTATGCATTGGCTAGGTGGTCTCTCACGCATTTCCCACCATGACAAGTTTGTTAAGGCACAGATTTCAGCCCACCCCTCCTTGCTGCATTCCCAACACCTGCATCAGTGTCTGCTGTGGACGCTGCTCAGTAACAATAGAGAACTGAACTGATTTCTGTGTAATAGCAACCAGACATGTGTTCAAATACATGCAGATACATGTGAGAGCATACACAAGAAAACATCAATGTTCTTGGCATTATTTTTAAATATTATGAGAATAATATGTATAGGGAATAAAACAAAAGGAGAAACAATGATCAAATAATTTTTAAAAACCTTAAATTGTTAGGAAGCAAGTGACTTTCATCTGTGTCTTAACAAAATGTACAATATATATGTATATACATACATACACACACACACACATATATATATATATATATATATATTACATGTATATTAATTTCTTAATCAGAAAAGTCTTCAAACAGAATGCTATCTAAAATTTCTATGGGTTATGGAGATAAATTTGTAGTATGATTTTTAGGATACTTAACACAAATGTTCCTAATTCTAAAAGGGCAGAAACCTTCCCATTTCAGAGGGAAAAAAAACAGTGGGGACAGTTTTAACAAGGTACCACATGCCAACGCTCCTTCTTGGTAACTTCTAATTAAAAAGGCCAATTCTAGAGATGTTCAGAGACATTAGATGGTTACCTTTTCTGTCAGCACTCCGGGAGAAAAAGTCCTCCTGTGCTTAGCAAGCCTTCTGGTTTGGGCTTATCATTAGATTTTGTCTGGGGGCTGTGCAGTCCTTCACTAACTTTTCTCCACGTTGTTTGTTAAAAGTTGAAATCCCTGCTGATTCTGGTACCAATGATGAGGTCTGGAGTGGAGGAGGTATCGGCACCAACTGAGCCTCTTGGCCTCATCCACAGGAAAGAGAGCAGTTCTCCTCTTTGTGGTGGTCAGAGTCAGCTGGCAAATGTCCTATCTGGATGGGGCTCTCAAAGCAGAACATTTTAAGACGAGTTTGTAAGAACTTTGCCTTCTTTCCCTAAGAGCGATGGCTCCCTCTGCATCTGAAGGATGTTTAACTGTCTGTCACCAAGATGTGGGATCAGGCTGTTTCCGAAGTTGGTATCTGATTTCCTGATGGCAGCCCAAGAGGAGGGGGAGCAGATTGAACTCACTGTCAGGATTGTGCACTCACTAAGAAGTGAAGCTGAGAATTAAGTCCTGACCAGTGTGGCCCCAATGCTTACATCTTTATACCATGTGGACAGAAGGAAATGCTGAAACCGTTGGCAACAGTTCAGATACATATAACATGTCTGGAAAGTTCGCCACACTATCCCTGGTTGGGAGGAGGCCCAGTTACACGCTGGGCCCCTATTACACATCTTCTAAGTCAGTGAATTGTCTTGAATTCATGGGTGTAGTTGCAGCACAATAAATGGATGTTCTGTTTCAAATAGCTGAATAAATTTGCTTAACTTGGCTCCCTTCCACCCTCCTTATCTCTCTTTCTCTCCTTTCTTTCTTTCTTTCTTTCTTTCTTTCTTTCTTTCTTTCTTTCTTCTTTTCTTATTTCTTTCTTCTTTTCTGTGCTCAGAAGTTCTTCTCCAATCACTATGCTAGGACATGGCAGCCTTTTTCTACACTTAAATCTGAGATCTTGATATCAGTTAGCAAATAATTATTTTTATGCTTGCTTCTAAGTGTGTAATTCCCTATTTCTAGGATGTCCTGCTTTCATATCTTTCTTGGCACATATGTGGTACCTGCAATGTGTTTTAAGCTAATAGAACAATTGCTTTCTCTATGCTGTGACAAAGCCCACCACAGAAGCAGCTCACGAGAGGGAGGGTTTCACTTCCATCTCAAGGGATTTCAGTCTGTCAGGGAAGGCTGGTCTGTCATGCTGGGCAAAGGCTGGGGTAAGTAGTGGCTCTGTCTGTGCTGTTGTGAGTATCACATCATGAGCAGCTGACAAGGAAGCAGAGAACTTCAGTCAGAACGAACAGCAGCCATACCAACAAGGCCCTGGCTTAGTAACACTCATGTCCCCAGTCCACCCAAAACAAGGATCACTGGTTAGAAACCAACAGTGTCAACAGCATAAAGCAGTTATGGACATTTTACAATGACAAGAAATAAATTGATTTAAACCACAACAACTAATAAATATCCTTGCAAACAGCTTAAGAGCCGTGTCATACAAAGTTAAAGCCAAATTCGATTTTAAAAATCAGAGTTTAGCAAAGACAGTTGCTTTGCTGTATAGTTCTGAGAGCAGTGAGTTCATTCTTTCTGTGGTGGTGGCTTCCTGCAGTAAAGAGTTCCTGTTTGTCTGACAAATTGCCGTGGACGGTGTTGGTAATCTGAAGGAAAGGAGGATTGGGAAATAAGAAAATGTCAGCACTGACACTCTTGCATCAGTCAGGTAGCATGTTGGGTTTCGTGACGCCCAAGTAACCTCACATCTAATAATCTTCCGTGACAGCCTTTGGCCTTCTGCACTGGGTAGGTTGCATCATGAATACCTGGAGATTTAGCATAATGCATCCGGTATTCTGCCTGGAGAGTTTCCTACTCTATAGGTCTAGGGTGGAGACGAGTAATGTATTCCCCCACTTAATTGTTGAAGGTGGTTTCATGTCCCATATTTTTTTATTCCCAGTCCTTTCATAAGTTCCTGTTATTTCAAAATAACATATTTTTTTTTAGATTCTGATTTCCCAGATTAATGAAATTTTGTCAGATCAAGTTTCTTGTGGGAAATGTAAACCTCTGAAGGCATTTTAGTCAAGATGGGGTTTAGCGTAGGGACCTGGGTCATAGAAAATGACTGGAAAGCTGAAGGAATGGGCTCTCAGTTGAGGTTCTGAGGAACGGTTCTAGAAACAGGAAAGGGTTGATCCCTCCCGAGTGAAGTTCTAAAACTGAGAGATTGGAGAGGAGCAGCCAGCTGCTATGTGGCATGTGATGCCCCACTACAGCTACCTCAGCGTGCCCAGGACCCTGGGAAGTGGGCACCCAGCGCAATCCAGGATCTAGAAGTCACTCCAGGAACCTAAGGTGGATGTGAGATGGTAGCAAAAATTGTCGCCCCTGTGACTTCTCCAGACATGAAAATCTAGAAAAGGAAAGGGACAGAGGGGCATTAAAGGGGACACTGTCTGTCTTCTGAATCTCAAAATATTTTAAAATTATGTTTTATATTTAAAGATTATAATAGAATTATATTACTTCTCCCATCCTCTTCCTCCCAAACCTTCACATATACTTCTCTGGGCTCTCTTTCAAATTCATGACTTCTCTTTTCATCAGTTCGTTGTTACATAAATGTTATATAAATGTATATATGTTCCTAAATACACAAGTACAACCTGCTCAGACTGTACAATGTCACTTGGAGGTGTGCATCTCACATCTCAAAACAGATGATCTGATGGCTGATTGGCTGATCCTGACTCATAGCCAGTTCTCTAGCTGACAGGTGGTTTGCAGATTGCCACTCTCAGCCTCTCAGATTAGAAAGTGAGAAAAAGAGATAGCGTGGGTATGAAAGGCACAGTGCTGATCATGGACAGGGCACAGAGGAGACCTTAAGGAGTCTGCAGGGCAAAGGCACTTGTCTGACTGAGCAGCAGTGTGCCAGTCAGGAAGTGTCCAAAGGAAGCTGTGATGTTGTCTCTAGAACACAGAAGGATGGAATGCGTGATCTGGTCTTTGAAAAGTAATATGATGATAAGGTGTTGATCCATTAGATGAGTCCAGGACTAGATGTCAAGTATATTCATGGACGGAACGATACTAGGGCTCGAGCCCACCACCTCTCCCGTGCCATTCTACCACTGAGGTGTGTCTCCAGCCTTCTTAAAGTTTGAAACAGGGACTGGCTAAGTTACTTAGGCTAACCTTGAACTCACTCACCATCCGGGGCTGTCCTTGAGTTTCAGATCATCTCTATTCTTCATCTCCGGAGTAGCTGAAATTCCAAGAATGTGTCCCAGGTTTGAGTGATGCTTAATTTTACTTCAAGTGTTTTTAGGTTGGACACTACTGTATTTTGAAACCACAGTCTTTATTATGAGATCCTGAGGGTTTTATTCATTATTCCCCATTTGCTCTTTTGACATTTTTGAAGAAGAAAAAAAAAGTTTGAATGTACAGAAAAGTTGGTCATAAGCCAGTGGTTCTCAACCTTCCTGATGCTGTGACCCTATAATACAGCGCCCCATGCCATGGCGATCCCCTACCATAAAATGATTTCATTGCTACTCCATAACTGTAATTTTACTACTGTTATGAATTGAAATGTAAATATCTGATATGCAACTCCTGTAAAAAGGTCATTCGACCCTCAAAGGGGTTGTGACCCAATGGTTGAGAACCGCTTTGATCAGCAGTCAAAGGGGTTGTGACCCAATGGTTGAGAACCGCTTTGATCAGCAGTCTTGGATGCCTGTGCACATTTGATCACATTGCACGCCTGCTCATGTGCTCTTTCTCTCTGAAATGTTGACTGAGATTCTTCATATCATTTGGGGAAATAGTTATGCTCACCTCTGAGTGTTCAGCAGAAATGGAGAGACCACGAGATTCTCATGCACAATCTGCGCTGTCACACTTAATAAATGTAATTACCCCTCCCTAGTACAAATACACACACACACACACACACACACATATATATATATATATACATGCCCAAACAGTGATCCACACCATTTAAAAAAAAAAAAGTTTTAACCTTTTCCAAATTAGGGTCCCACAAAAACTTACCCATAATACCCATTGTGTAATCTAAAAGTTATACCATTTATTT
>NC_022030.1:50477093-50503756 GCF_000317375.1 Microtus ochrogaster | reverse complement strand
CCTTGAGATTTCTGTCCGGTGCTCTAATGTAGGTCTCTGTCTCTGTCTCCTTTCATCGCCTTTTCATATTGAATATTTAATGATTGTTTCTTGTTGCTTTCTTCTGTCTTTTATATTGTCTTCAAGTTGGAGGTTAATTCTAATAGTTGTATGGTTTCACATAAACTTTTCTGATACGATTTCTTAGGTGAGGCTTGGATTGTGTGCCTGTGTCCACATTATGCCACCCTGTCCTGCTATGAGTAATGCTAATTTAACTGTTTGGTAAGGCTGTGAAGGTCAGATCTGTCCACCACATCAGGGGGGTGTCCCCTTGGCAAATACTGACACGTGGATATCGCACCTGGCTTCCATTATGATTTTACTGGTAGCTTTGTATTCCTGGTGGTCCTGAGTCAATTCTTTGTTTCCTAGTTAAAATCTCTTGTTACTTTTTCTACATTTATTACAAATGAATGTAGAAAAAAAGCTGGGCTTTCCTTTAACCTGTGGGCGATAATATATAGTCCTTAGGAAGTTGCTATTTTTCAAAGTAGGAATTTGAGGAGGATAGATAACTCCATGGAACAATAAACCCATGTTTTCCTTTATCATTGACCCCTCCCCCCTACCCCACAGCCATTTTTGAGACAAGGTCTAGCTATGTAGCTCAGGTATAATGTATATATAACACATTTAATATCAGCACCTGGGTTACTGAAACATGGGAGTCATGGTCTTAAAACAAATGCTTCAGGGCCTATAAGATGGTTTATCAGTTAAAGGCGCTTTCTGGGGGCCAAGCCAAAGGACCTGATTTGGATTCTTGAGTAGTGGATGAGAGTATGGATTCCTCAAGCTGTACCCGGACCTCTACATGTGCAAACTCCCCCACCCTCCACATGAGAAGTGAGTAAGCATAAAAATGAAAGGGTATTAAATGTTTCACCAAAAGTAAATAATGTTTGAGTACCAGATATGACAATTATGCTGATTAATTTATTAAAGAAAATACATATATCAAAATTTTCATTATACTCCTTACATTTGTGTAACTATTATGGAATAATTGAGAAAAGTGATGCATAAATCACTTGTGTAAATAAAAAGAGTTAAACCACTGAGTGGAGTTGTTTATTATCTTGGATTTATTTGTTCTTGGACTAAATACTGCCATGCTTTTACAAAGTGCATAGTAGAGGGTTTCTTGAAGTATTAGATTTGATAATTATATTTAGGTTCATTTCTTTGCTTTATTACATGCTTTTCTAGCATTTTATTATTTAAAAATTTAAACATATGGAAACACCGAAATAATTGTGCATCGTTGCTTACAACCTAGAGCAACTGCCAGACTGCGCTGTGTGCTGAGTGTGTGTGTGTGTGTGTGTGTGTGTGCACATCCTTGCTCCCTGTCCTCAGTCTAGCCACCTGTCAACCCCACACCTTTTAAAAGGAATTTCAAAATAAATTGCAAAGCCCAAGAATACACTCTTCTTAAACCTTTCCACTTCTGGCTTAACATTTATTTACAATGTCTCATCATTTCTTTTAAAGTTTTTTTTTTAATGATATATAAAGAACAACACTGAGAACTATTCTATAAATTCTAACAAAAGGGAAAGAGACATAACTATCTTTACCCTAGAATGCTCTCTTCAATACTTACCAATGGTCCTAGAGACAAAGATGGGTATAGATGAGTTCCAGAGACTTGGTGGTGGTGGTGGTGGTGGGGGAAGTATCCTCTATTCTCTAATCTCCTGTTTTAGACATTGGCTATATGATATATTGTTGTCTCCACCACTCTGCTTTGTATAAAAGTCAGCCCTCTTTTCTCTATAAATCCGTAGTACCATGGAAGCAAACATTTTATGAATTTGTGGAATATGGCTCTACTGATTAGGTTTGTCCACATGTGTTCAACGCTAAGACCTCCTAAAATTGCTCCTTGGGGAACACCAAATAGGTCAGAAAGGTTTCATAAGTGTAAGGGAATTTCAAGAATAAACAAATAGATGGAAATTCCTTCTACGCATCAGTCAGTTTGGTAGCTCTGGGCATGGAGAGATGAAAATGCTATCCTGCCCTCACAGTATGAGCAAGATTTTAGTCAAAACTGCAGAGTGAAAGGAATTTTCATGCTCTCCTGCTGGAATGCAAACTGTGGGGAAAAAAAATCCCTGGTTATCATTTGGTAACAAAGCATGGATATCCACTGTGACTCAGCAGTTCTTCTACCTGCCCTGCAGAGATGCATGCACACGTGGGCCAGAATTCTTGTTCAGCAATGTTTACAGAAGCATTGTTTACACTAGCTCCAAACTGGTCCAGCAGCTTTACGATGGATAAGTGAAATGTAGGCTATCAGACACAATGGCAGTCTAAATGGAGGAGATAGCTGATGATTAGTAACTAAATGCCATGATACCCTGCGACTGTAAACCTGGCTCTGAGAGGAAGGAAGACGGCAGAGGACTCATTGGAATCTCACTTTTTTACAACTGCAATGGGTAGCAGTAAACTCTATGTGTTTCAGTATAGCTGCCAAGGCATTAAAGACAGAAAAGGGTGGAAGTGCTTGCTGGGAAGACAGCGAAGTCTCCATGATACTGCGCTGATGAGCAGAGCATGGGGGTTGGCCAGCTTTGATTTTTACAGAGGTTCTGTAAATTTTTAAACAACAATTATTTGATACACCATATTATTTATTCATGCATTCTGCATGCTTTTATAATCAGCATAGCATCCCAAAGATTGAATTTATAATCTCGGTTTGAAAATCGAAGATCTAAAAGGTCTTCCTTCTCTTAAAACAAACAAGCAGTATCGAAGACTGGCAAAATCAGGGAGGTCTGCAGAAGAAAAGGCCGAGGGAGATTCGGATGGGAAAATGAAGGCGTAGATACATGTGATGGAATGGAGGAGAGAGTGAAGGGGAAATGGAGGCGGAGAGAGATGGGGGAGAATAGAAACACAGAAAGAAAGAGCAGAGGAAAGAACTATGCCAAGAGGGGAAGCAAGAAGCAGAAGTCTTCGCAGCTGAGCTCTGAAGCGCATTCCCCACTCAGAGGAAGACAGAGCAAAGGTCTAAAGAAACGAAAAGCAGTTTGGTCAGGAAAAGAGAAATCACTCAGAAATTTAACAGAGCAGCGAAAATCAAAAATTTACAAGGAAAAAGGAAATGGGTTATTTTTATTTCTTTCTTTTTTTCTAATAAAAAAGAAGAAACATTTAAAGGAAATCTTCTAGAAGGATTCATATTTCAAAGCTCAGTAAGACGAAGTAATAGGAGAACAAGAATGACCTAAAAGTCTTCATAATTAGATTATTTAGGCTGTGCTGTTAACGGGGGAAAAGGACCAAATGGCACCATCCATAGAAGACAGAGAAGAGAGCAGGGAGAGGGCCGTATTTAAAGTGCCCACCATGGAATCACATTGACTCACATTCCATCCTTAAAAGTGCACCTTAAAATCAGGGTTGCTGGCTAGACTAGGGGAAGTCCTAGCAGGTCGATTCCTAAGGTTTGCTGGCTAGTCAGCTTGGCCAAAGCAGCCTGTTCCCAACCTTTTCTCAAAAAACACTGTGGACCATGTTTCTGATGACACATGAACTTGACCTCTGGCCTTCACAGATGTGCACAGACACAAAGAAAATACAGATCACAGCCCTCCGAGGTTTTCAAAATTCCAGTGCCGCTTGCTTGCTTCTCGTTTGTTAAAGGTAAAGCTGAAAGGGGGCAGAGAAGATGATGAAAACACACCCTAAGACCACATGCATTTGTAGGGGGCAGAGAAGATGAAAACACACCCTAAGCCCACATGCATTTGTAGTCACCCCCAGTCATTTACACAGGGGAACAGCAACCATTGCAGAAAGGAATGTTCAACTTGCTGAAACTGGAGAGGAGGGTGGGAAAAGGCAAGCGGAGGACTGTTTCAGTTATGAGTTCATCCTCTCTTCCCCCGGGGCCTAAGCACTAGCTCTGCTGGAAAGACAAGTTACACACTGGCCAGCGGGGGCACTCACTCAAGAAGTGACTTCACACACTCCTGGGCTCTGGAGTCATTTATGACTTTCATGATTTCACTCAGTCTGCCACATCTCGACCTAGTTGAAAACTGGGTCAGGCCATTTTGTTTTCTTTCCAGACAGAGCCTAAAAAGCCCCCTTGCTTAAACAAGTATGCCGTCTGGATTATGTTGTGCTGTGAGTTTCCATCCTACCCTTTTGGAGATGCCAAGTAGTTACTGAAGCCAGCCAGAGAGCCTAGACGCAACATCCGTGGAGCAAAGAAACAGAATCTGGGACAGTGCGGGTAAAGTTTAGTTGCTCCAGACCTCTTGGCCTGGCCCTGGTGTTAAGTGGCAGTTCAGTACCTATGTGTGTCCCTCTCTGAGCAACTGGGGAGGTACAAATGCTTCCATTTCCTAGCCAAGATTTCTAAAAGGGAGACAAAGCAGAAGTGAGCAAGAAATCCACGAGGCTACAGAAACAGATCCAGTCGCGCATCTGCAGACCACATAGAGAGTCTGCGAAGGTGATAGTGTACTGATATGACCAGACTTGCATTCGGAGGCAGAGCAGGAGTACCCGTGTGGCTGGTGAACCATGTGGGAGACTTTGCCCAGAGTGGGGAGCCAGTCTGAGATGCCGTTGGCTGATGAGCAACTTGAGTGTTTATGGTACAGATGGGACTGTCATAGGAACCATGATGTTCTCCCATTCGGTCTGTTGATAGGCCTATAAGAAAAGTTGTTAGAAAAAATAAATTTGGGGATAACCTGTGAACTCTGAATTTCAGGCATGTAGCATCATTATTTTTATTTATTCTTTATTTGCATGTGTATCTGGGTATAGATATGCCACATGTGTAGGTACCATGGCAGCCAGAAGAGGGTGACAGATCCTTTGGAACTGGAGTTATAGATGGTGGTGAGCTGTCCTGTGTGCATGCTGGAAACCATTCTTGGTTCACTGGAAGAGCAGCAAGTGTGCTTAGCGGTTGAGCCTTCTCTCCAGCCCCTGGCATAAGTGAAATCATGTTCCACATATCCTCCCCTTATTTTCCCTCTTTTCTCTTTTTGCAGAGGCGATGGGGATGATGTGTAGGTTGGAAGGACACTGGGGGTACTCAGAATCATTTTGTTTTACGAACAGACAGTTGCTCAGCTCTGTTTTAGACCCAGAGTTCCTGGGGGTATGAGTCCCATTTTTTTTTTCTCAAACCACTCAGGTGATTGAAAGGCCACTTGTGTTAAGCACCTTGCTGTGTTTCTGTGTTTTCATCCCTAGCTGTATTATAGTCCTACTGGGACTGCTTACATCTGGATGACTTGTATGGGGTAGAAGTTATAGGGGCTCCCCAGATGAAGGTATTATATAATCACAGTAGAAAGTTTTCAGGGAGAAAATGCTTATCTATACATAAGTTTGCATGTTGTTCTGCAAGCTCAATATTAGGGCACCTTGCCCATGATACTCCAGAGCCAAGAGTCAGCCACTCCTAAGTGTGACTGTAGAAATCAGAGATTCCCTGAGGAGGCATGGCCAGGAGAAGCACTGTAATATAAATACTACTTCCTGAGTGCTCACTGAGTCCCCAGTATGCACTGGGGTGGCTCTGTGTTACCACATCTCTCAAGGGCTCAAACATGTGTGCATTGTTATCAAACTCAATTTACAGGAAAGAAAATGGAAATTAAATTTGTGGCCTGAATTTGTGTTGCTTGTGCTCATACAATTTTGCATGTGGCTTGACTCAGAATTTATCTCTTCACTAGACTGGTGGATCAGAGAAATTAGAGTCTGGCCAGGAAAGGGCTTACGGGGGGGATTGTTAAAGAAGAAACTGCATGTTCAGGCCTACCGTATGTCAACTTTCAAGGGTGTGTCCAGGGAGAACCTCACTCAAGGCAGAAAGAGAAAGAAAAGAGGGGGACATGCGGCCATCCCTAGTGGGAAGAAGCATGGATGTCTGCTTGTGCAAAGATGCACTTCCTTGACCCCCTTTCAATAACTTCCAGAGGAGAGACAGAAACCGAGCCTTAGTGTGAAGCATGCAACATGCAAAGTTCTCATTAGGGAGAGTTCCTGTTACCATGTGGCTGCCCCTCACCCCCCGTCCCCAGGCAGTCATTCATGGAAGGCACAGGATTGGACTTGGAGTTCCTAGAAGGAGAAATGTACCAGTCTTTTCCTTTGTTTGTTCAGACCACACGAAAAGAATGAGCCATGTTCGGAAAAGGAGAGAGGAGGAAAACATTTTCAAAGGATGTATTCTGTTAACCCATCTGGTAAGTGAGGGATTCATTTGGCTCACAGTATAAAGGGACATAGGCCATCATAGTGGGCAAGGCATCATGGAGGAGACTGTTCATGTGACTTAGCATGTCTCGTTAGACCAGGAAGCTGAGAGAGGACCAGAAGTGAGACTGGACAATCATTCTGAAGCCTTTTTCCTCAGCAAACCTCTGGGTCCAGATAGGCCAAACCTCATAGAATTCCACAACTTCCTAGTACACTGCTGCTAGCTGTGGACTAAGCACTTAAATACACGGGCATGTGGAGGGCTTTTCATCTCAAATTGTAACAGGGTTTCAAGAATGAAGGCTATGGAGATTGGCATAGGAAGGGGCGGGACTTGGAGACCATTTTGAAAGACGTGTGCTAATGACTTCCTCTGAGCTGTTCTATAGAAGAAAGTTAACCTTGCTGAGTACAGTCCCAAGATTTAACTTGGTAGTACATAGAGAAAGAAGAACTTAATGTGAGAGAAAACTGTGTCCAAGGAAAACATCTTCTACACTATTACAAAGAACCATTAGAGATGAACAAAGACTGTGGAGAGTGTCTGGGTCTTCAGGTGACTTGTTTTGTGGTTCTGTAATGAGTCCTCAGTTTTGCAGAAGGCAATAATTCACTGTCTTGCTGTTGAGTATGATTGATGTGGTGGTAGATAAACACACACATCATTGGAAAGTGCAGAAACAAACAGGATGACGCATGGACCTCTAATGATAGACTTGCAAACAGTTTTATTTAAGATAATGCTTTCTACTTACATTTTAGAGCTATTTTTTTACCTCTCCTCTTTCTTCCATTTCTTCTTTTGTTTTTCATTTTTAAAATTGTTTTTTATTGAACTAAATATTTTTCTGCACTCCTCTCCTTTCTTCTCCCCTCCTCTTCTACCCTCTCCCAAGGTTCCCATGCTCCCAGTTTACTCAGGAGATCTGGTCTTTTTCTACTTTTCGTGTAGATTAGATCTATGTGTCTCTCTCTTAGGGTCCTCATTGTTGTCTAGGTTCTCTGGGATTGTGAACTGTAGGCTAGTTTTTCTTTGCTTTATGTCTAAAAGCCACATATAAGTGAGTACATATGATATTTGTCTCTCTGGATCTGGGTTACCTCTCTCAATATGGTGTTTCCAAGATCTACCCATTTGCCCACAAATTTCAAGATGTCATTATTTTTTTCTGCTGTGTAGTACCTCATTGTGTAAATGTACCAAATTTCCCTTATTCATTCTTCAGTCAAGGGGTATTTACATTGTTTCCAGGTTCTGGCTATGACAAACAATGCTGATATGGATATAGCATGTCCTTGTGGTACAAATGAGCATCCTTTGGGGATATACCCAAAAGTGGTATTGCTGGGTCTTGAGGTAGGTTGTTTCCTAATTTTCTGAGAAATCTCCATACTGATATCCCAAAGGGGATGCACCAGTTTGCACTCCCACCATCAATGGAGGAGTGTTCTCTTTACCCCATATCCTCTCCAGCATAAGTTGTCATTAGTGTTTTTGATTTTTTTTTTAAATTTATTTATTTATTAAGGATTTCTGCCTCCTCCCTGCCACCGCCTCCCATTTCCCTCCCCCTCCCCCGATCAAGTCCCCCTCCCTCATCTGCTCGAAGAGCAATCAGGGTTCCCTGACCTGTGGGAAGTCCAAGGACCGCCCACCTCCTTCCAGGTTTAGTAAGTTGAGCATCCAAACTGCCTAGGCTCCCCTTAAAGCCATTAGTGTTTTTGATCTTGAACATTCTTACAGGTGTAAGATGGAATCGCAGAGTTGTTTGATTTGCATTTCTCTGATGGCTAAGGATGTTGAGCGTTTCCTTAAGTGTCTTTCAGCCATTTTAGATTTCTTTGTTGAGAGTTCTCTGTTTAGATTTGACTCCATCTTTTTTTTTCGATTATTTATTCTTCTGATGACCAATTTATTGAGTTCTTTGTATATTTTGGAGATCAGTCCTCTGTTCGATGGGGGTTGGTGAAGATCTTTTCTCATTCAATAGGCTGTCATTTTGTCTTGTTGACCATGTCCTTTGCTTTACAGAAGCTTTTCAGTTTCAGGAGGTCCCATTTATTGTTTCTCTCAGTGTCTGTGCTGCTGGAGTTATATTTAGGAAGTGGTCTGCCAATGTGTTCAAGTGTGCTTCCTGGTTTCTCTTCTATGAGGTTCAGTGTGGCTGGCTTTATATTGAGGTCTTTGATCCTTTGGATTTGAGTTTTGTGCATAGTGGTAGATATGGGTCTATTTTCATTCTTCTACATGTTGATGTCCCGTTATGCCAGCACCACTTGTTAAATATGCTTTCTTTTTTCCATTTGATTTTTTTTGCTTCTTTTTCAAAAATCAGGTGTTAGAAGATGTGTGGATTGATATCCAAGTCTTCTATTGGGTGCCATTGGTCCTCCTGACTGTTCTTATGCCAATACCAGGCTGTTTACAGTACTATAGCTCTGTAGTAGGGTTTGAAGTCAGGAACTGTGATGCCTCCAGAAGTTCCTTAATTGTACAGGATTTCTTTGGCTATCCTGAGTTTTTGCTTTTCAATATAAAGTTGAGTATTGTTCTTTTGAGGCCTGTGAAGAATTTTGCTGGGATTTTGCTGGGCATTGCATTGAATCTGTAGATTGCTTTTAGTAAGATTGCCGTTTTTACTGTTAATTCTACCTCCCTAAGAGAATAGAAGATCTTTCCATTTTCTGGTGTCTTCTTCAATTTCTTTCTTTAAAGTTTTAAAGTTCTTGTCATACAGGTCTTTCATTTGTTTGGTTAGAGTTACTCCAAAATATTTTATGTTTTCTGTGGTTATTGTGAAGGGTGATGTTTCTCTGATTTTTTTCTCAGCCCATTTATCATCTGTGTATAGGAGGGCTCCTGATTTTTTTTAAGTTAATCTCATAACCTGTTACATTAATGAAGGTGTTTATGAGTTGTAGAAGTTCCTTGGTAGAATTTTTAGGGTTGCTTATATAAATTATCATATCATCAAATAGTGAGAGTGTGATTTCTTTTCTGATTTTTATCCCCTTGATTTCCTTTTGTTGTCTTATTGCTCTAGCTAGAACCTCAAGTATTACATTGAATAGATATGGAGAGATTGGACAATTTTTTTTTGTTTCTGATTTCCATGGGATTGCTTTGAGTTTTTCTACATTTAGTTTGATGCTGGCTGTTGACTTGCTGTATATTGCCTTTATGTTTAGGTGTGTTCCTTGTATCCCTGCTCTCTCCTAGACCTTTATCAGGAAGGGATGCTGTATTTTATCAAAGGCTTTTTTAGCATCTAATGAGATGATCATGTGTTTTTTTCCAGTTTCTTTATATAGTGGATTACATTGACAGAGTTTGTATGTTGAACCATTCCTGCATTTCTGGGATTGCTATAGAGATGAATAATTTGTATAGGTATGGATCTTGGTTTATTGATACAAATTTAAGGTCAATTTTGTTATACTGTATATGTGTATTTTTTATCTTGATTAAGGTATCATGCTTGTCAAGCTCATTTTAAAATGTAATGTATAATTAAGAAATATAGGTTAATAGATGATCATCTATAATAGTCAAGCTTGTAGTCATGTTAGATTTTCTAGATGTATAGAAATATATTTCAGATAAATAGGCATTATTCAAACCTTTCAAAAACTATAGAATATGGCATTTAAAATGTTTAAGAACTTAAGACTTTTCATGATGGTGAGACACATCTGCTCCTGGGAGCACCAAGCTACTTCAAAAGGGTGATGGGCATAAAGAGCCTCCTTATGGAGTTGGTTAGCCATTTGGGCAAGAAACTGCTCTTGCCTGGACTGCTTCATGGTATGCTGTAAAAACTGGACATGTAGAACCCACAGAGAAATGACTTCTGAACTTGCCTAAAGGTGATACGATCCTTTGGGGTGCCTGCTTCATAAAAGAATCTGCGAGACATTCTGCAGGACACAGAAGAAAGTAACTGACAAACTGCCAATATAGGTGGAACTGTCTTTGAAATTTCCTGTTTCATGGAAAAATCTGTTGGATACTATGGGCCTGTAGGCTAAAGATGAATGCCCCAACAGTACAGAAGAACTTTAGGTGACTGTCCAGGCAGAAAGATGTCTCTGTCAATTCTAGAGTTTTGGAAATTGCTTTATAATGTACTTTCTGTTAACTTAGGTAATACATCCTTCTGGAGTCTTTGATGGAGTTGAAGAATTTATAGTTATAGTTTTCCTTAGTTATGATAAAAGAAAAAGTAAACAGAAATATTGTAACTGTAGTTCTTGCTTGATACCTGCTTTATTTTATGTAGTTCTGCTATGTTAAAGTTAAAGCCTTCTATTTTCTTTAAACAGAAAAGGGGCAATGGTGTAGGAGGTCCTTTGGTCTATATGCTACTTTCATTGGTTAATAAAGGAACTACTTTGGGCCTATAGCAGAGCTGTAGGGGAACAGAGATTGGCAGGGAAAACTAAACGAAATGCTGGGAGGAGGAAGGCATAGAGAGACGCTATGAGCCACTGTTAGAGTCAGACATGCTGGAACTTTGCTGATAGGCCACAACCTCGTGGTGATATAAAGATTAATAGAAATGGGTTAATTAAGATATAAGAGTTAGCCAATAAGAAGCTAGAGCTAATGGGCCAAGCAGTAATTTAATTAATATAGTTTCTGTGTGCTTGTTTTGGAGCTAAGCTAGCCAGTTGGCTAGGACAAACAAGTAGGCCCTCCTCCTACATGGGATGAAGCCAACTTGATCATGGTGGATGATGGTTCTGAAATGTTCTTGGATTCGATTTGTCAGTATTTATTGAGTATTTTTACAGCAATGCTCATGAGGGAGATTAGTCTGTAATTATCTTTCTTAGTAATGTCTTTATGTGGTTTGGGTAACAGGGTAATTGTAGCTTCATAAAGTTGGTTGGAATGTTTCTTCTGTTTCTATTTTGTGGAACAATTTGAGGAATTGGTATTAGTTCTTTGAAAATCTTGTAGAATTCTGAGCTGAAACCATATGGTCCTGAGCTTTTTTTGGTTGGGAGATTTTGGTGACTGTTTCTACTTCTTTAGCAGTTTTAGGTCTATTTGATTTGCTTATCTGGTCTTGATTTAATTTTGGTAAGTGATAATTATCCAGAAAATTGTCCATTTCCTTTTAGTTTTCCAATTTTGTGGAGTATAAGTTTTTCAAAATATGACCTAATGATTCTTTGGATTTCCTCTGTGTCTATTGTCATGTCCCCCTTTTCATTCTGATTTTATTAATTTGGTTATTCTCTCTCTCTGCATTTTGGTTAGTTTGTATAAAGGTTTGTCTATTTTGTTGATTTTCTCGAAGTACCAACTCATTGTCTCATTGATTCTGTGAATTGTTTTCTTGGTTTCTCTTTTGTTGATTTCAGCTCTCAATTTGATTATTTCCTATTATATATTCCTCCTGGGTGAGTTTGCTCCTTTTTGTTGAGAGTTTTCAGGTGTTCTGTTAACTCACTAGAGTGGGATTTTTCCAGCTTCTTTATGTACACATTTAGTGCTATGAACTTTCCTCTTAACACTGTTTTCACTGTGTCCCATACATAAATTTGGATATGGTGTGTGATCATTTTCATTGAATTTTAGGAAGTCTTTAATTTCTTCCTTTATTTCTTCCTTGACCCATTGATGATTCAGGTGAGCATTGTTTAATTTCCATGTGTTTGTGGGCTTTCTATAATTAGTGTTGCTGATGAGTTCTAATTGTAAGTCATGGTTATCTGATAAGATACATGGAGTTATTTTAATTTTTTTATCTGTTGAGGTTTGTTTTATTACCTAGTATATGGTCAGTTTTTGAGAAGTTTTGATAAGGTGCTGAGAAGAAAGTATATTCTATTATGTTAGGTGGATTATTCTGTAGATGTCTGTTAAGTCTATTTGATTCATAACATCTCTTAGTTCCCTTATTTCTCTGTTATGTTTCTGTCTGGCAGACCTGTGCAGTGGTGAGAGTGGGGTGTTGAAGTCTCCCACTATTAGTGTCTGGGATTTAATGTGTGATTTAAGCTTTAGTAGTGTTTCTTTTATGTAGTAATAGGAGCAGCGGGCTGCGTCCCGGCACCCGGCCGCCCACATGGCTAGCTCTACCCGAAATAATTACACGGACACTGTGTTCATTTAATCACCGCTTGGCCCTTTAGCTCTAGCCCTTACTGGCTAATTCTGATATCCCGATCAACCCATCTCTAATAATCTGTGAGCACCGGTCTTAGTGAGCACCGGTCTTACCGGGAGTGTATCTTCCCAGGAGCGGGGAGCATGGCGTCTCTCTGAGGCATCTGCTCCCGAGAGCAGAGCTGTGGAGTCTGACCTCACTTCCTCTTCCTCCCAGCGTCTGCTCCTCCCACCTACATTCTAACCTATCAGGTCAAGCAGCTTCTTTATTAAATCAACCAATGACCTTCCTCCATCACTTTTACATATGAGGGTGCCCTTGTATTGGGGCATAGGCATCTAGTTCAGTATTGAGATTTCCTCCTAATGAACTTTTCCTGTGACAAATGCAAAATGTCCTTCTTTATCTCTTTTGTTTGATTTTAGGTTGAAGTCTAATTTTTTAGTTATTAGGATAGCTACATCTGCTTGTTTCTTAGGTGTATTTCATTGGAAAATTTTTTCTCAACCTTTTACTCTGAAGCGATATCTGTCTTTGAGGTTGAGTTGTGTTTCTTATATGCAGCAGAAGATGGATTCTGTTTTTGTATCCAATCTGTTAGCCTGTGTCTTTTTATAGGTAAGTTTAGTCTATAAATATTAAAGGATATTAATGACCAATGATTGCTAGTTACTGTTATTTTAGTTTTCTTTGTTGGTAACGTTATTGTGTGTGTTTGGGATTTGCTGCTGTGAGATTACCTATTGTCTGTGTTTTGTGCATGTAGCTAACTTCCCTAAGTTGGAGTTTTCCTTCTAATACTTTGTGTAGGGCTGGATTTCTGGCTAGGTATTAGTTAAATATGGTTCTGTCATGGAATATTTTGTTTTGTCTGTCTATGGTGACTGAAGTCTTGGTGGGTTTAGTAGTCTGGGCTGCCATCCATGGTCTCCTAGTGTCTGTATAACGCTTGACCAAGACCTTCTGTCTTTCATTGCTTCCATTGAGAAGTCAGATGTGAATCTGATAGGTCTATCTTTATATCTTACTTCACCTTTTTTTGTAGCTCTTAATATTCTTTCTTTATTCTGTATGTTTAGTATTTTTATTATTATGTGGTGAGGGGACTTTTTTTTTTATCCAATCTGTTTGGTGTTGTGTAAGCTTCTTATATCTTTATTTTTTTTCTGTAAGCTTCTTGTATCTTTATATGCATTTGCTTCTTTAGGTTGGGAAAGTTTTCTTCTGTGATTTGGTGGCTATATTCTTTTGAGTTGGATTTCTTCACCTTTTTTTATCCCTAGTATTCATGGTGTCCAATATTTCCTGGATATTTTGTGTTAAGTTTTTGTTAGATTTAATGTTTTCTTTGACTGATGAGTCTTATTTTCCCCTATTGTGTTTTCAGCACTTGAGATTCTCTCTTCCATCTCTTGTATGTTTCTGCTTGCTATTGTGGTTCCTGAATATTCTCTCATATTTTCTATTTCCAGAATTCTCTTGGTTTGTGTTTTCTTTATTGTCTCTATTTTGGTTTTCAAGTCTTGAACCCTTTTTTCCATCTGTTTGATAGCTTTTTCTTGGTTTTCTTTAAGGAATTTGTTGATTATTTTTTCCAATTTCTGCTTGTCTTTTTCCCCATTTCTTTGAAGGAACTTTTTGTTTCCACTTAAACAGCCTCAAACATTCTCCTAAAGTTATTTTTTAGATCATTTTCTTCTTCTTTATCTATATTTAGGTGTTCAAGTCTTGCTGTTGTAGAGCCACTAGTTTTTGTAGGTGTTACGTTTCTCTGTGTGGTGTTAGGTGTGTTCTTACCTCATCTACCCATCTTCTCCTCTTATTGGTGTAGTCAGTGCTGTGTCTCTGGTGATCCATCTTCCAGGTACCAGTGGCTTTAATGTTCAGATGGTTGCTTCTCGTGATGCAGTCAGGGCCATGGTTCCAGTCACCCAATGTCACTCAGTGTTCTCACTTGGAGGTTGCTTGGCACTCCCAGGACTAGCTCTACAATCATGGAGTTCATTTGGGCCTGCTCCTATAGAGGTTGCTTGCTTGAGGCTGCTCCTGCTGAGGCCCCTGACTTACGCCTGGCCCTGCAGAGATCTCTAGCTCAGGCCTGCTCCCTCAGCAGTGACTCCCTTGTACCCGATCCTTTGGAGGGTCACTGCCTTGTGCCTGCTCTGGTGGAGGTCACTGGCACAGGTCTGCTCCTGTGGAGGTTGCTGCCTCGAGCCTCTGTTTTTCATTTTCTGTTCCCCTTTTTCTCTTTCTTCCATCCCTCCCTTCCTTTGTTTTTCATTTTTTGTTTCCCTTTCTCTAATTATCTTTCTAATTTGTCATCTTTTTTATTTGTTCGCTTTTGGTCTTTCACCCCTTATTCTCCATTTATCTCATTGCCATTACTCATTAATATATGGATAGCATTAACACATTTGTTGAACAAAATCTATTGTGTAGATAAAAAACATTTCTAAGATCATCATTTCCATATTCTTGGTTGCAGAGAAAATATAAATTTAGTAAGTCTGAAAAAGCATTAAGTGTCACACATGACTTTCTTTTAGACTCCTGACTGACATATTTCAAAAAAAGAAAGAATAAGTTCTTTGTCTCTTCCAAATCCATTCTCAAAGGAAGAACATTCTCCCTCCACCCTGGGCATGCTAAATACTCAGATGTTTATACTAGGATCTGGATCACTTGGTGCGTGTTTCGTGACTGGATAATCAACAGCCCTCTTGTTCTGCCCAGGGTGCTCAGGTGTGAGACCTTTCTGAAGCAACAGTCTTGGCAGTATGGTTCCCTTCACTTCATTGTTTCAAAAGAGGTACTTTCCATGGGTAAACAAATTATTTGATTTCTTTTCCCTGTCTAGAAGTTAAAATCCTGGGTTAGTTTTAAGAGCGAGCATTCAAATGGTTTCTTCAGACACTGGAGGGTGTGTAACGGCAGCTTTCAGGAACTTTAACACGTGGAAAGTACTGAAAGGGGTCACTGTGGGAAATTTTGGTGCATTAAATAGCACTTCCTGCTCCCAGTGGGAAAGATAGCAAGGCGGTAGCTGATACGGGGGTGTACAGGATGTATTTCTCTCCCATATCCCCGAAAGTCATGAGCCAGTTCAGTTTTACTGTGACGTTGAGAGGCTTTGTCTAGGTAACTCACATCTAGAAAAGAAATCAGACTCCAGCTGGACTAAGATTTTCCCCAGCTTCATGCCAGGGAGATAATATCGCAAATTCTCTCATCCTTCCTGTAACACAACACAGTTTCTACTCTAGTTACTGCTACATAAGGCACGGCCAGCTGTCACATAGTCAAATTCATCTGTCCGTTGTTAAGTGGATGGGTCCTCTGTGCTTTGTGCCCTACACTGCCAGGTGGGTTACGTGTTGTTTTCTTTAACTCTTTCGGGCATAGATCTTCACTTATTTTCCCATACAGGATAGTAAAGCTTGGAGCTCTTCTACAAAGTTCATAAGTAGCCCACATTGTTATAGAACTCAGTAACCAAAGAAGGGTTCAAATTTCCATTTTTTCTGACCTTTTTCTTACCTTTCTGGAAATTCAATTTAAAAACAAAATAGTCCAAATCTAGGCTTGAACAGTCTGCCTTTTCTTTGGTACAGCTCACAGGCAGCTTGTGTGGTCTGGCCCCAGTGGAAACCTGAGCAAGGGTAATGAGGGAATCTAGTCTGGATTTTTGGTTTTAGCTTTCAGTAAAGGCCAGAGACAGAGTGGTTGATAGGGACTTCACAGAGCCAATGGCTATGTCTTGCTTCCCACCACACCATGAGTTACCAGACATCCAGATTCACTGTAGATTTCAAACCACAGCATAAGGAGTGAAAAACCCTCTCACGATTGTGATGAAACCACCTCTCATGAAACACGCAATGTTTTTCCCAATCAGAGACCCTAGTTGTGATCAGAGGCAGCTCTAGTCTCTGGGCATCATGCTTTCTTCTTATCTCGGTTGTTACTTTAGCTTGTGGATAACATCATGAACTCACATGCCATCAACAACTCCCCATGTAAGAGAGGGTAAAAAGATGGAAGGAATAAATTGACGTACAAGGAAATACATTAACTATAACAATGAACAATGTTCCCTTGCAACTGATCATACAGTTTAACTAGTATGTATTCTTTGGATGTTTCTCATTCCACTGCCAATTCTACATCAGCTATTTGTCTACTGGGTTAGGGTCTATAGTCACGAGGCGATTCAAATCTTAGTGGAGGGTATGAAGCTTAGCGAGAACTTTGCTGCACTAATACCCCATGGCTTCCTATAGGCTTTTACTACTTGGCACAAAAATGCTATCCCTTAGAAAATCTAAGTTTGAAAAATAGTCTCTCATATGAACAGGAACCTCATTTCCTTTGATATTCTAATCTTTCCGCTCACTGTGGTAACCCCCTTTTTTGTTCTACTTATCCAGGGACATAAGCAACCTGGAATGGCCAAAGAGGCATGTTTAGCTATGAGAAAATACTTATAAAGTTTGAATAATTTTGTCTTTGGGAATCTCAAATTTCTGAGGACAGGGAATGATGGTTGAAAAGATAATAATAAAACACCTTTCAGTGACTTGCTTGATGGAATTTTTAGAGATGCCCAAACCATTTTTGTTCTTTGGATCTATGTGTTCTATCTATAAAGATTTTGCACCCAATAAAGTTTGTAGTTCAGAGAAAATAATCATACCAGGGCAACAAAATGTTCTTTCCTTCCAACTCTGTAACTATGTACTCTATAAGTCTGTCCCGTCCAAGTAATGTAGTCTCTTGACAAGAACAGGGAGCTCTCAGAGTGCCTTTATTCTTGGGCCTGGGCATTAAGGTCATATCGAAGAGCAATACTGCCTGGACACTGGGACTGTGGATAAAGCAGCTTAAGGAACAGAAGGAATGCTCTGATCCTACTTTATTCTTCCACAAAGCACAGTCTTTTCCTTCAGCAATGGGAGAGCATTTCCTTTTAACAGAATCAGTCCAGCCTCTCAGGATGCAATACACAGCTGGGACTTCAGCTTGGTGTCTGTTAAAGGGACCTGAACATTGAGCAAGCAATGTGTACCTCAGCTCAGTGACAAATGGTCAGCCTTGCTGAGAGGGACTTGTCTTTAGTCATGGCTTCCTCCATCTCTTCCTGAAGAGCTGACTTATACATGGTTGTCCCAAATTCAAAATAGAGTCGATAGGGAAGAGGTTGTCAGGTTCCTGCACCATGGGTCTCTTTTTCTATTGATTC
The DNA here is from genome assembly GCF_000317375.1 of Microtus ochrogaster. Classification (NCBI taxonomy): domain Eukaryota; kingdom Metazoa; phylum Chordata; class Mammalia; order Rodentia; family Cricetidae; genus Microtus; species Microtus ochrogaster. The sequence goes on along the minus strand of NC_022030.1, from coordinate 50,486,107 downwards.
TTGATAATATTTATAGATCTTAGACTATAGCTCAGTGGTATAATGTTTATTTGGGGGTAGATGAGGCTATGAGGCCCACTCCTAATAAATAGACTTGAAAGACACCCCTCCACACACAAAAAAATTCTCATGGGACAGAGCCCTGGGACTGTAACTTTATAACCATCTACTCACCACTTGTGGGGACGTATTTAAAACATATTTGATTATATTTCCTATTGCAACCAATTGACCTCCCCATTGGGGGGAAAAGTTGTACGTGGAAGAAAGGATGTTACTGTCTCCAGATGGGTGTACCAGAGGTTTAAATTTAACTGTGTTCACTCAGTGACTTGAGCGTCGGGGTTGTCTTTGATCAGATTGTCAGATGCTGCTTCCATCTAGGTTGCCAAGGGCAGAGGATTAGTTTCTACCAGGTCTCTGTAATAATCCAAAAACAATTTTCAAAAGAAGAACTACTCAAAGTGCAGGAGATGGTCCACTTTCAACCACGGTTCTGAGCTGCAGTTCTTCTCTGAAGGCCTGCTAGGGGTTCTAGACATGCTCTCCGAAGTCGGAGACCTTTGAACTCACAAGCGTAAGTGGCAGAATGGTCACTGGCCTTTCTTCCTGGAACAGAATCAAGTTCTTATACTTACCTCTCTTCATGCAAATTGATTTAGAAGTTTACTCAGTAGACAACATGCTACATTTTTACTTTGTTGATGTTTGCTTCCTGATAAGATGGGGTGCACTCTGCGTCTTAGTTTTCCATGTTTCTTTGCGGACAAGCCCAAGAACGTTGGTCTTCTAGAAATGACAGTAAAGTGGCAGGTCCTTGTGGAGCTTATCTATGAACCATTGTTGTTCTTAGGTCATCATCAGATATCTTGTTACTTTGTGGTCGTATCATCTTATCAGCGTGATGACATCATAGACAAGCAGCATGGCTGCTGAGATGACCTGAGTCCCTGCATGTGAGATCTCTCTGCATCTCTTTCTGTACTGGTCACTGACCCCACGCACCCGACTACTGATCCTAGACTCTGCTGTTTGAGATATGGTTTGCATCTACTCATGTCTCTTACCAGTGAGTGACTTGGTAGAGCTCCGTGGTGGTTTAAACAGAGTGCGTAAAACAGGGAGACACGAGTTTTCAAAACTACTGAACAGCCAGAGGAGCAGAATTTGAAAAGAAATTCCAGGTGATTCTACCAAAACTAGCAACAGTCAGGTTTGTCCCCCAGCTCTGCTATGAGCAGGAACAGGAAGGCAGGACTTCAGGAAGTAGCTGAGGGCTATGGGACCGTGGGATTAGTGGCATTCTGATGGCCTTTTCTCTGATTTTCCCATCTGTGAAGTCAGTAGTTTAGACACAGAGGATTCCATAAAACCACTGTAGAAACCACAAAACTTTAGTGACAGACTGACTGAGCTTAATTGATATGGTATGTCCTTCTGTATATGTGTTGCTTTTATTGAATAATAAATAAAGTTGTTTCAGCCAACGGCTTAGAGTAAAGCCAGGCAGGAAATCTGAACAGAGATATTGAGAGAGAGTAGGCAGAGCCAGAGAAACGCTGTGTAGCTGCTGAAGAAGAAGGACCGGGAAACTTTCCTGTAAGCCACAGCCTCATGGCAATACATAGATTAATAAAAATGGGTTAATTCAAGATGTAAGAGCTAGCTAGAGATATGCCTGAGTCATTGGTTGAACAGTGTCATAATTAATATAGTTTCTGTGTGATTGATTATTCGGGACTGAGCAGCCAGGAAATGAATAAGTAGTCTCCGCCTACAAAATGGAGCCCAACATGGGGCTCAAATCCATGACTCTGAGACTAAGAGTCTCATTCTCTACCTACTAATCCAGTATGGAATGTGCCTCTTTCTAGTGCTTTCCTTTTCAGAGGGCATAGGTGTCACTTCCTGCTGGGGGTCAAGTCATATATCCCACCCAGGCTGTGAGGATGCATGCGCTCTGCACCAGGCACTAGGCCATCTATGGTGGGAATGAAATAGGCCCCAGTGAGCCAACCCACAGAATGACTGTGTAAGTGCAGGATGATTAAATATGCAACAACAGAGACAGAGGAGTCCAGGAAGATGCTGAAGAGAGCTGGTGGGACATGTTATGAGTGTTAGAGACAGAGACTAAATCTGAGAGGAGGGAGATCAGAAAGAAACGGGACACAAGTGGAATTGGGGAAAGAGAGACAACACAGGAAACATTTGGAATCCTGGCTTTGACAGAGTCGAAGGATGTGCTCAGCCTATCTCCCACAACTAATCAGGACTAATACTATTCTATATGACTGCACAGTCCACGGGACATAAGGCTTGGTCTAAAACGTGACAGCTACAGCAGCAACGAGCACAGAGCCAGGTCCTAAAATGTCATCACTCTTTGTAAGTATTCCCATGGGAAACAAATGGAGGCTGATTTTCCCCATTTCTCATTGAAAATACTGCTTTTGAGTCACCATGCGTTTGGTTTAATTCCTGTACATCATTAAGATCCTGGGTAAGATATTACTGTCTTGGATTTTGTCATAAATCAGTGTAAGTACTCCAGGAATCATGTGGCGTTGTATCTCTTTGAAATAAAGATTGTTGTCTCATTGTATAGGTGAAAACTGGGGTCCTTAAAAATTCATTTTAAAAAATTACGTTTGCATCTTCCTGTATTTATAACTTTTAAGTAGCTCTTTAATTTTGCCAACTTTCCTGCTTGTCTTTTAGTCTATTTTTTTAATTTAAAAAATGAAAAATCTTTTTGCTTATAATTGTTTCTTTTTTATTGATTTTTATTGAGTTCTACATTTTTCTCTGCTCCCCTCCCCTTCAACCCTCTCCCAAGGTTTTTTTGGTTTCTTGAGACAGGATTTCTCTGTAGTTTTGGAGCCTGTCCTGGAACTAGCTCTTGTAGACCAGGCTGACCTTGAACTCACAGACAACGGTCTGCCTCTGTTTCCAACTGCTGGGATTAAAGGCATGGACTACCACTGCCTAACTCAATAACTTTGCATTGGTAGAATATTTGTCTTTGTGGGGATACTTAAACCATGACTTTTTTTATATCTGTATTAATGTAACTATCACCATTTAATCATATTTTCAAGAATATAGTGATAATTTTTGTCTTGCCCAAACATATTAAAATATGGCTAAGAACACAATAGTAATAGTTTAGGAAAGTTAAATACAGTAGAAAATGACAGTTAAATCTAGTTCACAAATTTAAAAACTCTTTTAAATATACTTTAATTTTAATTGATACCTAACTATTGTAGATTTTTGTGGACTACAGTGACATTTCAATCTTATATGCAGCATGGCTTATTTAAGATGAAATTTTTAAAAATGGACAGGGATACCTTCAGAGTACATTAACTATAGTAAATAAATGCATAATTTTTAAAATATATTCTTTTCTCATATCCTGACCACAGTTTCCCCTTTCTCCGCTCCCAGTCCCCTTGTCCATCTCTCGGCTCTCCCAGATCCACTCCACCTTCGTTTCCCTTCAGAAAAGAGCGGGCCTCCCAGGGCTATCAAACGAACACGGCATAATAAGATGCCAGAAGACTAGGTACAAACTCTCGTATCAGGGTGGAGCAAGGCACCCCAATAGGAGAAAAAGTGTTCCAAGATCAGGTGAAACCCCCACTCCTACTGTTAGGAGTTCCACAAAAATACCAAGCTAAACAACTACAATATATACGCAGGAAAGGGAAGCCTTGTAACGTTTTTATACTGCTTTGTTATATCCACGGAGTTACCTTGAAAGATAGGATTTATGAAGTTAAAAGGAATGGGTTTGCTCCACTAAGTACCTGTTACCCTTAGGTCTGACTTACCCAAGCATTTCCTAAGGAAAGCAGCAGCATACAAATCGAACCATGTACGCTGCTGCCCCCTACTGTCATGAAACTATTTATCACACAGAGAACTTTCCCGGGATAGAAAGATTCCCTCAATAATTTATTTTGAATGGACTTTCGATGTACTCTGCATGCCAACACATATATGAGAGTTAAAGAAGTCGGCTATAGGGGGGATGGCTGAAGTAAGACTTTCTAGAATAATGTTCTAAATGTCTAGAACTTTGTTTGGTACAGTGTGCTTCTTGTACGTCATCGACTCTTACAGTCCCACGAAGTTGGAAGGATTATTATGGTCACTTTAAGTAAACGTGTTAACACACGACAGAATTGAAACTCAAATACCGAATTCCTCCGATTCGTAATTGTGCTGTCTGACGTGACGTGCGTGCTGCATCCCGAAGGAGGATGCTTCCTAATAGCAGAGGTCTGGCTCTCGGCAGTTCTAGCCCAGTCACAGGCCACAGCATCTCCGACGCTTGCCCTTTCCTGAAAACCAGCTTGAAAGAATGCACAGATGCGTTTCTCATTTACAAGGAAGTGGTATTCTAACGAATGCACCCACTGAGCCCCACAGCTTAACAATATAGTGTCCTGTTGAGTTCTGGTGCTTGCTCTGTGCGGTTCATTGATTCCAGCAGAGAAAGCCTTCAATATGAAAATGCAAGTCTATGATTTCTACTTAGTATGTATTGCTTCTGCACCATCGCAAAGCCAAACAGTTGAAAAATTCTAAGTTGATCTATCCTAAGTGAGAGACCACTGCACACTAGAGTGGTGTGGTATATGGCCCAAATAAGGCAATATGCAGGGGCCTCATTGCTAGCAGTGTTCGCCTAGGAAGAACTCCTAAGGACCAGTACCTCAGCTCCCTGCTAGACATATTTGCCTGGGAGCTCCGATTAGCTTAGAGAACCCTGTCAGGGAGGATGGACAGGGTAACAGTGGGCGGCTGCCCTTGCTGAGCTCTGATCTCCCTGCTCTGCAGATCTCCCTTTTGATCTCACCCTGGAGGCCCTGGAAATGTGAAGGCTTACCCTTACCACAAGGGGGCGCATCATTCACAACCATAGCAAAGGCTCTTTTCCCCCAACAAGACAAAGGGCACCCAAGAACTGGTTCCTATCCTCTTCCAATCATACCATCGCCAGTAGCCCAGTAGCGTGCTTAGATGCTGATCAATTATCCGGCTGTGGCAGAGGAAGGGAGGAAGACACCTTGTCCCAGTTACATGTAGGAGGGCAAGACTACAGAACTTAGATGAAATTTTGGGATTCCAGATGGGGAAAGAAAGAATAACATGTAAAGTCTCTAAGGTGATAGTAAACTTCCAATAGTCCCACAAAGAAATTGCCATGCCCGGCCAACATGGGCAAAAATTGAACAGAAGTGGCAACCTGCCACAGGCTCAAGTGGGATTCTTATTTTTTTTCCATTGAGCTGGAAACCTGATGAATTTGAAAGCCCACTGGACACTGGAGTGCAGTGTGAGACTGACTACACGTTGAGGAACTACATGAAGGATCACACGGTGAGGTTCCAGTCTACAGTGGGAATATTTGGCTGATGGCGTAGACAACAGATAAAGTTGGTGGAGGGAGACAAACCGTTTCATCTGGACCATCTGTAAGTTCACCCAGTTAAATGCGGAGTTCCTCTAACCACCTGGCAATGGTGTGCGTGGATTTGCTGAGACTGACCACAGGGCTTGGTCACTCCACAGGGTAGAATAGAAAGAAGTGGAAAAATGCTGGCAAGCACCATGAGTGACTCCCGGTGCAACATGTGGTCAACCCTGCCCATACATGGCCTGCCGAAAAGATTTATCACCAGTAGTTCAGGTCCTATTTAGTGTTCCTTGATGTCCTGGTACAAAAGCCCTTGGCAACCTTCTGGGGCTGGATTTCTATGCTGAAGTTGGAACCTGGAGCATGTTTTTATAAATCTTTTGGATCTTATAGTGCCCAAAAAACTTGAATTCAAGGTAGGAGAACAATTAAGGTAAGAAAAGAAGGAAGTCATCATTGTGGCCAGAGTTGTGATAAGTGTTCATTAGATTAGCTAGATGACAGAATTCAGTCCCATTAGCAGGAGATAGCAGGAATCATGGTGCGTGCATGTGTACACACACACATACACACACACACACACACACACACACACACACACACACGGGGTAGGGGCAAACAAAAGAAAGCAATAATATTGGTTGGAAGAAAATAAAGAAATTTAAATGTAGTAGCGCTTTCAGTATGAAATGACTGAGGCATCATGGGTCATACCTGAAAGTATCCAGCTGTGATTATCTACTCGAGTGCTTGAGAAGGATATGGCAGAGCAGGGATGTTGTGGAGTCTGTGATGTGCAAACCACAAGCACAGTCCTCTGGGAATGAAATTGAACAGGGCATGTCAGGAAGATGACGCTAGTCTGGTAATGCTTTAAGCAGCTGGAGTAGGAGGAGGCTGATCAGGGGTCAGGAATGAGGAGGATAGAATCCCAGGGCAGGAACCAGCAGGCTGTGGCTGCTGAGTGGAATGGAAGAAAGTCATTCAGAGTTGAGCAACCAAAGGTGAGCAGGGTCAAGGATCTGCCTTGTCGAGGTCAGGGTGAGGGGCCAGGCTCTGGAATTGTGAGTTTCTAACGAGCAACCAACATTCAGATTTTTTTTTCTTGATCTCTTATGAAACACGCCAATACATTGAGAACACAGAATCACAGGACTGCGAGGAAAATTTCATCTGGTTCTGTCTCTGAGCCAATTTGGCACAGAGTTCTCTAACTCTGGCAGTGGGTCCCAGCACGCCAGCTAGAACATTTCTGGTGCTGGAAATCCTCTGAGCTTCAGAGACGGCCCAAACTAGTCAGCTTACCATCGTTGTAACAATAACCCGAGATAAAGCAAGCAACATTTTATTAGTTCTTTGAGAATTTTGATCATAGTTACTCATCTCCCCCAGCTCGTTCCCAGATCCACCCCCTCCCTATCCACTCAACTTTGTATCCTCTTTTTGTTCATCCACCATTTCCAGTTTGTCTGCTCATGTGTTATTCTTGGATGTGCAGACTTCCCCTGGAGCGTGTTGACTTACTAAGGGCAGCACTCTTAAAGAAAACTGATTTTCCCTTTGCCAGAAGCTGTCTATTGCAAATGGTTCCTTGGCTAGAATGGAGCTTCTCCTCTGCCCCCCTTCTCCATGAGATTTGGTCTGGCTTGAGTTTGTACAGGGCTTGCACATGCTGTCACACATACCTCTGAGTTCTGAAGTGTTCATTTCTACATTGTCAGCGGAAGGCACTATTTTCTTGTATTTACCCACTGTTTCTAGGTCTCAAAATCTCTCTGCCCCATCCTCTGCAATGATCCCATGAACCCTGAGAGGAAGGGCTGTGATATAGGTATCTCTTTTAGGAAGGTGTGTTCTGAAGTTGCTTGTTCTCTTCAATTTTGATTTTCTATGTTACTAACCATGCACTACAAATGGAAGCTTCTCTGGTGAGGGCAAAGAGATACATTAATGTGTGGGTATAATTAATTGTAAGTCATTAGGAGTCCATTTAAATCTATATCTACTAAACAGAAGAATAGGAGTAGATTCTTCCATAGGGCCTATTCCATGTGGTGTAGTCACAGGGTCTGGGCCTGGTGATTGCCTAGCCTGACATCTCTCTGTCTGCTTTTCTCTGCCTCCATCACTTCTAGGGGCTACCCTTTCCCCTACTTTACCTTCCCTGTGTCCTTATCCCTCTCACAGTTGTGTTCACTGACCTTCATCAATTACTGGGATATCTGGAGCAAACTTATGTAAAGAATTCCAATTTCCTACCATATATTGTTTTGACCTCATTCATATTTGAGAATATGAATATAAATTCCCTGTCTGCGGTGGTTTGAAGAAGAGAAACTATTGCCTATGGCATTTGAATGCTTGGTTCCTAGTTCGTGGTTCTGTTTGGCAAGGCTTTGGAGGAAGTGTGGCACTGGGGGCTGGGTTTGAGAGTTTAAAGAATCCTGAAATTTCTATTCTCTCTCTCTCTCTCTCTCTCTCTCTCTCTCTCTCTCTCTCTCTCTCCATGCTTATGATTTAAAGTGTGAGCTCCCAGCTTGCTGCTCCAGCTCCCATGCCTGCCTTCTGCCACACTTTCCTTGCCATGACAGGATGAACTCCTTCTGGAATTATAAGCTTAAATTCTCTACCTTCTATAAGCTGCCTTGGTCACAGCAACAGAAACGTAGGCAACTAACACACTGACACACTGACAATCAGAGAAACCTGCTATGAACATAGTGCACAAGGGATCTGATCCTGGAAAACAGGGCCCAGCTTGAATCATTCAGTTTTGACCACATTGGGAAAACTTATTAAAACCAGTGCTGTAGGTCTCATATTTCATAACTGTCATCAGAAAATATGTTTCAACTGGGGTTGTAGAGTCTCCTTGCTGATTTTCTTCTGCTTCAGCAAGTCTAGAGAGATATGAAATGAACCTGGAACAAACAGTTCTGAGGGATTCCATGATAATGTTGTTGCTTCCATTCCCTGGATCACATTGTGACACCCGAAGGCCCCAGTAACGTCACTTGACTAGCTGAGTTGGTTTAGAGAAATGAAATTAAGGCCCCTACATGTGTAACTTTTGACTATTCAAGGTTGATCCTCACAAGATCCCCTCAGTTCAAGCTGCTGCGTTCGAGTGTTATTGAGCAGATGGACTGAGCTCAGGGTGACAGTCTACTTGATGGTCTCTCTCATGGGTTTTAGGGTGTCAACAGCCCATTATATCCTTAGTAAGAGCCTCACCCTCAGGACTCAAGAAGTTCCCCAAACCCTATTTCTTATAGCATTCCGTTTGTGTAGGAATTTGAACATATTAAATTGGGGAAAATGGAAGGAGGGGCATGGAAGTGATTGTCGGTCCACTGCAGGAAAGCCACCCAGAATCAAATACTACATTTGTATAAGTACCTGTGAATATCAACTGGTCATCCAGTGAGGAACTGTGCAAAACCACTGAGGGCTCCATTCATGAAGGGCAGTAATGTAGCTCTGTGAGGAAGTTATGCTAAGCCTCACACTGTGGTGGGATCCATCACCTGGGCAGTGTGTGCATTTCCTCTTCCTCCTCCTCCTCCTCCTCCTCCTCCTCCTC
>NC_022030.1:50473531-50476878 GCF_000317375.1 Microtus ochrogaster | reverse complement strand
TCCTCCTCTTCTTTCTCTTCCTCTTCCTCCTCCTCCTCTTCTTCCTCTTCCTCCTCCTCCTCCTCCTCTTCCTCCTCCTCTTCTTCCTTCTCCTCCTCCTCCTCCTGCTCCTCTTCCTCCTCCTCCTCTTCCTCCTCCTTTTTTCTCTTGTGAATTGTTCACAACACTTGAAAGGGAGGTGAAAGAACTCGGCTCTCAGGCTGAGAGGATGGTGCTGTGGTCTCTGGCGATGAATAAGCAATGAGTCAACTTTAACTTCAAGCGATGCCAAAGCCAAGAGAGATTCTAGTCCACTCAACCCTCCCCTTGTTCATTTCTGGATCATCTTTCTGTTTGTACACAGTTCTATTGTTTTCTAGGAAAATGGCTTGGGTATTTGGCCAAGGTTCTGGGCTGTTAAATTAGGACCCTAGTGTCCTTCTGGGTCTAAGAGGCCCTTGAAGGAACTAGTAGGCCCTTGGAAACTGAATGAAAGTCAGTGTACACACTTCTGAAAAATTGTTCTCACACAAAGACCAACACAAGGCCTCCTACCCTCCCGAGAGGTATTCACTCTTGGGAGACTGTGATTCAACCCTAAAGGTATGTTATAGTTTGGGTCTGAAGTGGTATTTATTGAGGGCTCAGCCCCCAATATGCAGTGGTGTTCAGAGGTAATATCTTTTAGAGGTGACTGGTAACTCTAATTTTATCATTAGATTGGGCATTGATAGAGTCATAGCTTAATTGTCTATTGGGAATTAGTGGCATCTTAAGAAATTGGGGCTTACTTAGAAGAAGTACAGCATTTAGGGGTTCCCTTTATTAGTCTCTTCCTCTCCCCTGGCTTGCTTCCTGGCTACCATGAGGTGAGTAGCCTCCCCCAGTACATGCCATGATTTTCCAAGGTTAGACCCCAAAGTGGCAGAGCCAACCATATACCCAAACCTCAAAAATGAAAATTCCAAACCAGCCCTTCAGCGTTTAGGTTGAGTTGTTTCAGGTGTTTTCTTAGGCAGAAAGCTGCCTAAGAGAGAATGAGTGAACTTCCTCTTGGCTTGGGTCAAGTAGTGCATTTCAGGCAGGACTTTCAGAACTGGGTTCTCTTTGGTGCACTGTAATAGCAAGTACACAATGTTAATGTGTCAGTACTGGTGACAGGAACTTTGATGACATGATTGAGAGGCTGTCCACCAGCTTTTTTCACAATGAAGTTGCTTTTCCAAAAGCCATGTTTGCAAATGCCTGGTGCAGACGAAGTAACCTCCGTGAACACAGTCTACCACAGACTTCGGTTTTAGAAAGGGAAATTTTCATAGCGTCCTTCTCATCCCCTCTTCAGGCTTCAGGCTTGTAATGATTAGTAGATCTGTTGAGCAAAAAGAGACAGAGGGTCACATATGCGTCTCCTTGTCAATTGTGGGACACTTCCAGCTGAAGCTGCGTGACTCATTTCTACCAGGTTACTTTTATGTATCAGCAAACAGCTTTCCAGTCTTCCAAGAACGTAAACTTGGTTGGGTTGTCTTTTTAAAATCTTCAAGAGCTGTTGAACAACAATAACAAAGAAAGGAAGGGAAAGCGTCGGTTTAGAGGATTTGGCAGGCAATAGACTACTAATCCAATAGTTCCTTTAAATTGCTTTTTATTGGAAACTGATGAACATTTTCTTTTCCACAATAGCATTTTTTTTTCCTTTCACTTGAAAAGAAGCTAAAATTAAACGAGTCGATTCAGGAAAAATTTAAACAGTTAAAGGACATGGGACAGACTAGCGTCTCCCTGGGAACACTGGTTGCTTGCTCCTCTGACTGCCCGCTGCCAGCTCCGGACCTGCTGCGATTGGGCTCGCCAAAGTCCACAAAGAAACACTTGGCGCATGCGCCTCAGCGACCCTCTGCTGTTTGTCCGTTTCCATGGCTACGAAGCCCATCAGCTTGGAAGCCTAAGAAAATGAAGCTCAAGAGCCTCTTGCTTCGGTATTACCCACCAGGTACGGAGTTCCCACCTGCGGGCTCTGGGTCCCCAGCCTGGGATAGTCTAGGACAAAGAAGGGGGCCGGAACCTGGGGAGGAACATCGCGCCCCCTTTGCTGCGTTGAGTGGGACAGGAAGCCAGAGCTCTCCTGTCTGGGCCCCCTACCCTTTCACAAACTGACTTGTTGTTCCCTCAAATCCTTTAAGTGACTCTTTGAGGAAGTCTTTAAACTTCTAAAAGTTTTCTAGTAACTCACAAGTCGGAGTTGGGTGGGGCTGGAAGAAAAATGAATAGTGACGTCCTGGGATAGTGTTTTCTGGAACTTTCTGTCATTTTAAACTCTTAATGACCAAGTCTAAGTGAAGGAAGCTTGAAAAAAATGCAGTCAGCCAAATATATTCCCTTTGCCACACACTCCAGTCTGCTGCATTGAGAAACCACGCTCTGAACCTGTAACTTACATTCTTTGTGCCCCTCGCCACAGGAGTTTAAAGAAGGTCAGAGTCCTTTATGCTGATGAAGTGATTATGAAATAAGCCCACATATTGCTGCTGTCTTAGAGCAGGATATACTTTTCTGGTGGTCATGCGGTACAGGCTGGGGAAGGGGCATGATCACCATCAGAGAGTAAATGAAATACAACTTGGTGTGAACAAAATAGAAGGAAGCCAGGCGTGATGGCTCAGGCCTTTCATCCCAAGCCTTGGGAGGCAGAGACAGGTGTGTCACTGTGAGTTTGAGGCCAGCCTGGTCTACAAAACACGTTCCAGAACAGCTAGGGTCCTTACACAGAGAAACCCTGACTCAAAAATCAAAACAAAACAAAACACCCCCCCCAAAGCAATGACAACAACAACAAAAAAAATAGGAGGAAAACTCCCAAATTTTATCTAGGAACTCAATTAAAAATAAAAGGGTCAGGGAGAAGGCTCGGTGTGAGTCAAAATACTTGTGGCTAAGCTGATGGTGTGAGTTCAGTCTAAAGAGGTGGAAGGGGGACCTGCCTCCCCGAAGTTCTCTCGTGACCTCTGCATGTATACGGTGGAATATGTGCTCACCTGTAACACAGATAATGAGTGTAGCTGAAATAGCAAATAAAATGAAATATGTTAAAGAAAGCTCTCAAAACTTGGTTCGGAACTCCTGCTCAACGCCATATTTGGGTAAAGAGCCTGCAGAAATTTCAGAGGTGAGTTAACTCACTTTGTAACAGTTTAACCGAGACAGTTTTATGGAAGTGGACTTCAAGAATTTCAAGACATAATGTAAATGGTCTGTTCTGTCACCTGGGTATCCTGTTCCTTTAAGAGACAAAGCCCCACCCACTCCCCCACTCCATCCCCCAGTCCCAGTGGTGGGGTGGGGGTGGGGGGTGGGGGGACAGGGTGGGG
>NC_022030.1:50464039-50473431 GCF_000317375.1 Microtus ochrogaster | reverse complement strand
GTGGGGATGTGGGGGTGGGGGGAGGACGACAAGAGGGTTTTCCTAGGCAATGCAGCCAACATTTTACTCCATAATTCTAACCAATATATCTAACAGACAAGGATATCAGTATTCCTCTTTGATGCCATCCTGATTTTGTTGTTTTTGCAGGTTGTTCCCTGCCAGCAGGTACCATTGCCCATCTCTCTCTTTTTTTCTTGCCCAGTGGTTCTTTCTTTTCCTGCAGAAGCCACATGGCCGTCCTCTATTTTCCTTGCCTCCTCTTACTGCTCCTTTCTGCTCACTCTTTGCCATTTATCCACAAATTGTATCACCTCTACTTCCAAAATGTTGTGAATCCATTAGCTCACCCCTCTTTGCTTTGCCCAGTGTTCTTGGCTCAGCATCCCTTCCCTCTACCAACCCGATTCAGGCATCTGCCATCCCTTGTTGGGCTGGCAGTGTCTTGTCAACCGGCTTCCTGTTTTTCACTCTCATCTCCTGTTTGCCGGTAGAATCTAAACCAATCGTCTCCAATAGTCTTCTCTCGTGCTCCTGTTAGGCTTAGAATCAAATACGCAGTCTGGAAGAATTGGCTCAGCCTCTTCTGTCAGCTTCTAGAACCTTACTCTCTGTCCTCTGTATACTTTAGAACTTTGAAGCAATCTTCCAAAACTTACAAGAAGGCCCTGTTGCTCACCATCCCCTCCCTGGACAAAGTTCCTCTAGACCTCACAAGAGCTAAGCTGTTTTCTTTACTTCCCTTCAGTTAATGTCACTGACCCAACAAGACTTTCCTTTTCCGGGTCAAAGGTACCTTTTACTAACTTCCTCTACATCATTTTTATTCTTGTTTTATTTCTCATCAAATGAGACTGCTGGTCTGTTGACACAAGCTAGAGGCATCTGGGAAGAGGGAACTTCAGTTGAACAACTAATTCCACCAGATTGGCCTAGAAGCAGTCTATGAAGCTTTTTCTAGTTAATTGGGGGTGGTGCCCTCCCTGGGCAGGTGATCCTGGGCTGTATAAGAAAGCAGGCTGAGTAAGCCATGGGAAGCAAGCCAGTAGGCTGTGTTCCTCCACGGTTCTTGCCTCTGTTCCTGCCCTGACTTCCTTCATTGATAGACTGTAATGGGGATGTGTAAGTCAAATAAATTCTCTCCCCCTCTGGAGTTGCTTCTGGTCGTACTGTTCTGCACAGCAGCAGGAATCAAACTAGAACAGAGTCTGATAAACGTTGGCCCCTTCTCTGTGGAGTTCAGGTTATGGACGTGGGCTGCGATGCCTGTACAGTCAATTATCAGCACGTGAGGTATTTTCTGTGGGACAAGTTGATTGGCTATGTCAAGTTGTCAGTCAGTAGCACTCTGTTCACACTTCTGCTGACTCCCCAGTTGCCAGCATGGTTGTCCTCTCCCTTCGGTGTAAGCCTATGTTGAGCCACATGTTCTCCAAACTCCCTTTTTTCTCTCTTTAGTTCATTTCTTGTTTTCACTGTTACCACACTCTGAAACCTGTCTTTTTCAGGATTCTACTGACCTCTGTGTATCTGAATCCGCTGCTTATGTCACACTCCTGAGCAGACAGCAACAATGAACTCACATGGCTACTCCATCTGGCTTCTAAGACAAATTCTCTGCCATTCTTTCGTCTAACTACCTCTCCTTTCTCTGTCCTGCTGGCTCCTCTGCCCTCCTAGTTTGGAATGCCCCAGACCTCTGACCTCAAACTTCTCTCATCTATCTGCACTCATTTGAGGGGCAAGTTCAACTATTCCCAAGGCTGAGGAAGCTACCCTGAGTAGTCCAGAGCAACCTGTCTGACATCTTCACCGACGCATCCAATGTACACCTCAGATGGGCTAAGTTTCCCGTGGTCTTTCCCATCTCAGCTGTAGCTTTGGGTCTATATTAGCTCATGACAAAGATTGGTCTCACTCGTAATTCTCACTTCATACCTTGTTCAATGAGTAATGCTGTCAGTTTCCTCTTTCTTTTTTCTTTTTGGTTTTTCAAGACAGGGTTTCTCTGTGTATCTCTGGCTATCCTGGAACTCACTCTGTAGACTAGGCCAGCCTCGAACTCACAGAGATCTGCCTGTCATTGCCTCCCTGAGTGCTGGGATAAAAGGTGTGCGTCACCACTGCCCTGCTCCAGTTTACTCTTTCCTCTTCGTCCATTCGTCCACCAATCCATCAATATCTATCTATCTATCTATCTATCTATCTATCTATCTATCTATCTATCTATCTATCTATCATCTTTCTGATACAACATTATATTAATATTATACCAACATCAGAATATTCTACCAGACATCAGAAGCCTCATTCCACCATCACATCCATTTTCTCTATGACTATAACCTCTCCCTTGCCCCATGTCGACAGAACAACCCAATGGCTTGGCTGACGTGTCCATTTGAGGAAGTCCCTCTGCTTCCCAAGCTCCCCACACTTTAGTTCCTTTTAAATCTCAAAGCCAAAAGGCCATGCTGTCCAGCCTCCTGCAGGACCGCACCCTTCTGCCTCTCTGACCCTGATATTTTCTCAGTCTGCCTTTGGCAGCAACACTCTTTGCCTTATGCTTTGGGCCAGCTAGGTGTGGTCCTACTTGGAGTCCACAAGGCTAATCCTACTTCTTCCTGGAATAGTTTTTCTGTGTTCATTTGCATAGCAGGTGTTCCCAGACTACTAGCACTTTCCTCAAAGGTGTATCAAATAGGTGGCTTCTCTTTCTAAAACTTCCATCCTCTCAAGGTAGTGCCAAGATTACTTCCCTGATTTCATTCCCCATCCCACCTTGGGGTTGTGTCAATCTGACTCACTGTCCCCTGACTAATTTTTCTTGCTTGACTTTCCTCACAAGATAAGAGTTCTATGAGGTACTTTGTGTGGTTGTTTATCACCTATTTTCAGCAGGCGCATAGAGCCTGGTGGATATTTTACCATCCACTGACATGTGTTGAATAAGTGAGCTTGATGAGACAATGTGCAAGGGTGATTCTGGAACTTCAGCTGAAACAAGAGTAGATCAGAGAAACCCTACCTCTGCTTGATCCAACTCTGACAGCCAGTATTCTAACAGGAGTCTCATACTTCAGACAGGCTGCAGACTCTGGCTTGCCACTCTTGACTTAATGATTATTTTTATAGTGAGGCCTTATTACTTACTACAATTAGATATTTGATTTCTAAATTCCAGTCCTCGGGGTGCTATTTAATATGCAAGTTTCCCAGACACTACTGAATAGCAAGTGGGTGTTTTACTAACATTATCATATGGGAAAAAATGCTTGACATGGAATGTTTCCTGTACTCTATATCAAGTCTATATAGAAATAATTTTGTTTTCTTTTCTAAGGCTTTCGTTTTAATCCTCCCACTTAAAGTCTGAAACATTCTTCTGTTTCATCTACGAAGTCAATCCTGTCCCTACCTAAATACCTGGTAACTAAACGCACATAGCAGGATGTGGCTGACCCTACGTAGATCATTCATTTCCTTTCTATGTTGGGTGCGTTCATAGTTTATTAACTGAAAGGTCTTGACTTTTTGAAGCATGGGTGGTGCTGACTGAGCTTTCCCACCAGGTCAGTTATGACAGCCTTTGTCACTTTTGTTGTTTTGGTTTCAGTTCCTTGCTCTTTGGTTAGGAAATAAATACACATCAATTAAGCTGGCTAAGATTCCCAGCACATCAAAAGTTTCTACTGTTCAGAGTAAAGAATGCTAATATTTCTTGATAGAGGTTTCTTTCCGTAATGTTTTCACAATTAGGCCTATTGCATAGTAACTGATGGCCAATAGAAGGTGAGGAATATTGAAAGGCAGAAACACATCACGGGGGAGTGATGGACACTGTTAGCACCTTTGTCTGTTGGTTTATATTTGCTGTAGCTCATGCCACAATCTTGGGCTCCAGTTGCAGCCCGGTAGTTGTGGAAAGGATAAACACACTGCCTTGACATTTTGCCACAGAGATACAACCAAATGTGCGTGTTTTAGATTTTGTACTTTACTTTCTAGACCTCGCTGTACAGCAATTTCTTTCATGTTTCGTGGTCAGCCTCAGGACCTTGGACATCAATGATTTTGATAGAAACAAGATAGGAAGCAAACAGGAAAAGAGCAGACCAGACTTTTGATTAAAGTTCATTTGCTGATTTAAAAATGCACTTTCTTAGGTTATTATATTGTATAATGTGGGGTGTCAGCTTCTATTTTTTTCCAGTCTTTAAGATACAGATTATCTTATCACCTATGCATCCCTTATGGCAGTGGTTCAACCTTCCAAATGCTGTGACTTTAACACAATTCCTCACATTGTGGTAACCCCCAAGCATAAAAGTATTTTTGCTGTTTGCTGCGGGAGGACCTTCTGCTCCGCAGCACAGTGGGCTTGTACTTCAGTGGCTATTGGCTGAAGGAGCGGAAGGTTCTCCTGCAGCACCTCCCCATTTGTCCCACAGCAGCTGTTACTTCATGACTGTAATTTTGCTACTGAAGCCTGATTAATAAAAATTCAGGGTCAGAAATTGGGGTTCAACCTGAAGATCTGAAAAGTAAAACAACCAGCCACTGGCTCTTACCTCGACCTCAGTTTGAAATGGCGATCCTTCCTCCAGGAATCTCAGAAGTTGACTGTGTCTGAGAGCTGTCTCACCCCATCTTATATTCCTCTTTAGGGCTGTGATTAAAGACATGCACCACTGGGATTAAAGGCATGCAACACCCGGTGTCTATGGCAACTAGGGTGACTATTGGGGTTAAAGGTGTGTGTTAACATAATCTAGTCTGTAAGGCTGATAAGTGGGACTGTTTTACTCTCAGATCTTCAGGCAGTCTTTATTTATTCAATATATATATTTGAAATGCCACTACATACTACTGTTATGAATCATAATGTAGACATCTGATATGCAGGAAATCTGATATGCAACCTCTGTGTAAAGGTTGCTTGAACCCCCAAAGTGTCGTTGCCTATTAGCATTCCTAGAAAACAGTTTTGAGTGCTTGCTTTCCTCAATAACACTATACAAGTCCATTTATCTATGTTGTAAAATCCTACAGTCAAAGAAAAGGAAAGTCGTTTTAATGATAGCACTGCCTCACATTTAGGTCAGCTGTATATAGTTTAAAATATGGAATCTTATTTATTTTTTTAAAGATTTATTTATTATGTATACAACATTCTGCTTCCATGTATGCCCATATGCCAGAAGAGGGCGCCAGATCTCATTACAGATGGTTGTAAGCCATCATGTGGTTGCTGGGAATTGAACTCACGACCTCTGGAAGAGCAGTCAGTGCTCTTAACCACTGAGCCATCTCTCCAGCCCCTGGAATCTTATTTGGGTCAGTTAGTCTGGTGGGGCCCTCATTCCTTAAGAGTTTATATTCCATCAGTATTAACCCCTACATTTCTCTTCTTCTTTCACCTCTTATTAAAGTTTTATTATAGTTTTAAAAATATTTAATTAGGCATAAATCTTATGGAAAAATTAAAGAAACTAAAGAAAAGAACTAAGATTGCCCATGTCCTCACACAGTTGTGTGAGCACAGCATGTTACTAGCACCCCCAATCTCCGGTACTCTATGAAAATCATATTGTTAATTTTCTCTTATTAGTGAGGCAGAGACTCTTTAATTTTGTATATGTACTCATCATTGCCTGCCCCCACCCCAAGTTAGCCCCTCATGTCTTTTGTTCAGTTTTCTTTTCTAAAATCGGGGTTACAGTTCTTCACATTGAACTTCCTGAGTTGAAATGTTTTCACTGATCATAGTTTGTTTTTAATGTCATCAGCTCTTTACTGTGTAGGAGCTTAAAATTAGCAGCAAAAGGCTTTTGAAAACCTCATCCTTAGCTGTTAAAAGGCTGATTGCTGACCCTGAACTATAAATATGTTCTAGTACTCAAACTACTTCATGTTTTATTGCAAATATTATCTCTAATCTGTATGTTTTTGTATGTGTGGAAGATACTTTAATTTTTAAAACCAACTGATTTTATGCATCATTCCTTGCTAAATAGTTCATTATTTGCCCATGAATTCCATATGCTCCCTTAATCTTGTTTTGAAATGTCAATGTGTAGATAATTCTATCGCAATGATTTATTTTGTATCAGAACTATACTTTATTGTCTTATAGTTTATTGGTGTGCATAGTAGAACAAACAATATTTCAAGTTCCAAATATGAAGATTTTATGGTATCAATTTCACACATTTATTTGACATCTTTACAGTATTGCCTTTTGTCTTCCAAAACTGTACCTCTCCTTTTGTCACATATTTGGGGCTGTTGTTTAATGATTCAGATGTGTCTTGTCTATCGCTCATTGATTTCCTATTCAGGCATCCAGAAGTTCGCTTTGCGGTTGTAAATGGGATCTTTCTATTAATTGCATCTTTCTTCATTTGTTAAAATATATACATATAATTTATCCAGTTCAACCTTAGATCTTTACATTGTTCCTTTAATGTCCCTCACACTATTATTTCTGGATCACAGTGCGTTTAACTATGTTCTTAAAGGATTTTAAAAATGTGATGGGTTTAAATAAAAACTAAGGATGCAAAGGTGGGAGGGTAGGGAAGCAAGGCATGCTTCTGGGAGGAGCTGGAGAACGGTGGGAATATGTCAAAGCATTTCGTATGAAATTCTCAAAGGACTAATAAAATGATAAAATGTAATATCCACATTTTGCTGAAAACTTCAATGTCACAAAGGCTGTCTGTTTTCATCCTAAATAAAAAAAGAATTTTCTTCAGAACCTTTTCTGTTTATAAGTTTATTTTACAACTATAAAGCCAGAGTCTTACTCCAAATCTTTACTACAACTCTCTCCTATGAAGACAAACTGTGTCAAGACAAACCATGGCAAATAGCACATAAGTCCAGTCATCCTCCTGTGCTAGAGGTTCAGGGCAGTTCTAGCAGTCATTAAAAGTATTCTGAATGCTTTTTCTATTCTAAGGTAGTAAACTTCATTCCTTACCAGATACATGGGTGATATGCACAGTTTTGCCAAGTAAAGTGTTGCAAGACAGTATTGAGATGAATTCCTAACAGGACTGTGACACCAGGAAGGGACCTTAGAGGAGGAGCAGGGCTGGGAGAAGAGCCTTGCTTGTTTAATGTGAGAGTAGGTCATCGGCATGTCTGGAATTCAAGAAGCCTACATTAGGGAGCTCTAATTACTGTTTATAATTATAATTAATAGTTAGCATATTGATGACAAAGCCGTGAGCACCAACGCAAGGTAGATAGATGGATAGATACATAGATAGATGACAGAGAGATAAAGTGAGAAGGATACTTGGGTATAGATTCAGATTAAAAGGAATAAAACCATTGGAGAAGAAAGACAGAGTGCATTCAGAAAAGCCCAAGGAATATTTATTGGAGGTAGAAGGGAGTATGAGCTGTGGAATTGGCTACCTCTGGGAGGTCATGGGTACAAAGGCAGGGAACGCCAATCTAAGTAAGCAGTCTGAGGACGCCTATCCAACCACATAGCATGTTCATGTGTTCAGTGAGCACCATGGTGGTCCTTAGGAAAATATCTGTGGTTGGGGTTGTGTGAGTTATAGAATTAGTTGCCCCTTCCTGTACAACTCCTAACCCTTGCAGATCATTTTTACTTGAGACTGACAGATAACTGACGCTCTTCAGATTTGGGGCATTTGCCAGACAATCAGTATTTCTTGCCAGTGATAAAATTTGGGCTTTCAAAGAAAACAAGAAGTGGAGAAAACCCATATTTACCACACTGCCATGACAGTTGGCCATCAGTGGGAGCTTTCTGATGAGATTGGAAGTACCACTAACAGATGTGGTCACTGGGAGCTGTGTGAACAGCAGAAGCTATGCACAACTCAAAGGGAATGTTTTCCAGTTATGCCTGGATAAAAATCCACAGAAAAGTCTGGATTTTAATCTATGCAGGTATCACAGAACTCCCTGAAGTGGTTGTACTTTCACAGTACATGAAAAAGAACTTATAATTGTTAAGTTTTATTATCATACTAATGAAGAACCATCACCATTTGAAAAGGCTGTTTCATCTGTGTATGGTTATTTTTTCCTTGTATTTCGTCTGAAACAGCGTAGGAATGGCAAGAATTTGAACGCAGAAGTCGGAGTGTGAGTACAGCTGGCAGTTAGGCTGTTGAAGTTCAGTGTAAAGTTACTGTGTCATTGTCCTGACGCTTTTCTTTGGGGAACACACGGGCTGTTTTTTAAATCGCATGTACTGTTAGGATAGCATGTTATGGATCTGTTATAAAACCACTTAACACATGCTTAAAAGTTCTGACCTTTAACATTTAAACCATTGCACAATGAAAGCATGTTTGCTGACCCAGACGTCTGAAAATTGTGAGATGCTCTTGCGGCCCACACTGGAGTTTGGAGGTGACTAGCATCCAGAGGAAGTACCATGAGGCAGGCAAAGCGTGTGGTTAGGACGTGATCAGTTCCTTGTCCTAGTCTCTCTCTTTTCTCTCTCTTGTGCGGGTTGAGTATGTTTCGTTCCTCAGTCTTTGCAGACACAGATTATACCTCTAGTCATTTTTAGGATTGAGCCAATCTACAAAAGCATTGTCCTTGCTGGCTTTTCATCTGTTTGTTTTTGCCTTTTTTTTTTTTTTTCTCAATTCAGGGTTTTTCTGTGTAGCTCTGACTGTCCTGGAACTCACTCTGCAGAACAGGTTGGCCTCAAACTCACAGAGATCCATCTGCCTCAGCCTTCCTGAGTGCCAGGGTTAAAGGTGCCACCACCACCTGGTACCCTTTTCGTTATTTAAAAAATTCTCAATTCATTCATTTTAATAAATTCTGTTTATTGCCAGAATTTTCATTCTTAAAACATACTGCATGTGGCTTTGTGATTGTGTGCTGGAAGCAAAGACCTGTATTTTGAGATCTGCATTTTGTTTACTGCCATCTTAAACTCACAACTTAAGTAAAATATTCACCTCTATCCCCTCTGCAGGATTAATTCTGCAGGGCCTAGGAAATCAACCTGGTATCTTATCTCCTAGTGAGACCTGCAGGCACCAGGCTTTTAGAAACAGTTAGCATTTCCTTTGTTAGCCAACAATCACAGACCCTCAATATTTCCTTATAGCTAGGGAATTGCTGAATTCCAGCAGACCTGACCTTTTCCTCTCCGGAGCCCTTGCCTGTTTGCTATATAACAGCTTCTGAGAAATAATAAAGCGCGGTTTGATCAGAAATCCTGTCTTGCCGTCGTTTCTCGTGTCTCTTGCTCTTCCATTACTCTCCTCTAGGTTTATCAGGGACCCCCGTTCGTATCCCATTGGCCTGGATAATTGTGGAATTATGAAAACACGTAGGATTTTCATTAATTCTTTTAAGATTTCATCCATGTATATAATGCA